>NC_141136.1:187803975-187956290 GCF_053477565.2 Lygodium microphyllum
GTGGCACGCTATATGGCTACACCTGGCAAGAAGCATTGGGATGTCGTGAAGGGTATCATGAGGTACCTGAAGGGCACTGCAGATATGTGCATATGCTATGGCAGCCAGGATACCGGAGTTGTGGGGTACACTGACTCTGATTATGTAGGACATGCAGATAGTAGGAAGTCTACTTCCGGCTATGTATTCACCTATGCTGGAGGTGCTGTTTCTTGGATGTCCAAGGTGCAGAAATGCATAGCCCTTTCTACTACGGAGGCCGAGTATGTTGCAGCCACTGAGGCTTGCAAGGAGGCCATTTGGTTGGGTTGTTTAGTTGCTGACCTTGGTATTAATGCTATTCATACACTGCATTCGGATTCTATGGGTGCTACTCAGTTAGCCAAGAATCCGGTCTTCCATGCGAAGACGAAACACATTGAGGTGAGGTATCACTTCATATGTGGGGTCGTTGAGGACAAGTCTGCTGATCTTATCAAGATCTCCACTGACCAGAATCCTGCAAATCTGCTCACGAAAAGCCTTAGAGTGCTTTGCCTTCCTCAGGAGATTGATGGGCGTGAGATGAGATGACGTCTTTCCTCATCTTGTTGTACATGTGTACATGTTGTACTGTCTTTTTTCTTTTTCTTTTCACTCCTCACTGGGGCAGATTTGCCTTTAAGTGGGAGGTTGTTGGGGGTAAAGGCGCCTCTGTCTAGCCGTCCGTGTATTACTACACTGATAGTCACTGCCACTGCACACTGCAGGTGGCGGGCGCCCGTCATCGTCACTTTATTCTTTATTCTTTTAGTGATAGTTTGAATAAAGGAAGGCCCGGTCACACATTGGGACTGTTGGAATTCCCATTTCTAGTCTCTCCCTTTCTTGCTCTTGCTCTCTTGCCATAGTTCTCGAGTCTAACCTTCGATCCGTCGCTCCCTTTCAAAGTGGTCATGCATAGGTTGCATTGTTGTTTCAAAATATGCTCAATACATAACAATGATGATTTTCGACATATTTCTACATTTAATATTAGCACTACCATTGGTATGAAAAGTTAAGATTAGTTGGTAGTAGTTGTATCACCCATGGATTTGTGCTTTCTATGACACATTTCAAGCTCTTGGGTTTATCTTGGGTGTAAGAGTTTTGTAGTATGTAGTAGATTTAGTGAGTTGTACAAAATATGTTGGTAGTTTCTCTTTAACATCATTTATGCAACTTTGGTTAAGTCAATGTCTAATTTGCAACCATTTTGAATGATTGTATTAAATTTTATCATTTTGATGCTTAAGTGAAAAGATCAAATTGAAATTAAAAATTGAGTACCTCAAGGGTCCATGACCCATTGCTATGAAAGCATCAATATTATCCAACATGGTGTGCATGGCAAGCCCATGTGAGAGTGTAGCCATTGATCATGCATGACCTATTGACTTGTATCTATAGCTAATAATATGTTCAAATAGTAAGTAGTTTGTTGGTTAAAGTTACTTTTAAGATCAACCATGAATATAGTGTACTGATAATAGTAATTGGAAACTATAGTAAGGAGGAGTATGAACGACAAACTAGTGCAACTTTGTTATATATTGCTTTGATGTTCTAAGTAATTGAAAATCTGAGTGGAGATTATGAATGGGAATTTCTTTACTTTATTGACATAAAAGAAAAAACAATAGGTTACATTAGACTTCTTATATGCAAGCTTGGCCGATGTGCATTGCCACAAATGAGAGCTAGTTGCTAGTGTTATTGTTCAATTCATTTGGATTACAAGGTGTAGTTTGAACCTCATCATATTTCTACTATAGACTCTAGGATCTAAACAAAGATGATTTACACTTGATGATAGGTAATGGGAGAGATGGCAAGGTGACTTTGGGCATATGAGGAGGAGATGATTTGTTTGTACTTGAGTCTTTGAAACCTTCTTCCACTTTGAGTCAAATATGGTTTGGTGTTATAGCTTGTTGAATTTTTATTTATGGAGCCCTTTTATTTCTAATGTGCTTCATAGTCCCTAATATGACTTGTTTTAAACTATTTATTTTACCTCAGCAAAGGTGCCACTAAAACTTATTTAGGGCTCATATAAGAAGGCACCTTATATTGGCTAGGCTATGGTTGTTTGAGAGGTATTGTTAAGCACTTTCGCATAAACTAAAAACCCCCAGAAAAACATTAGATAGGTAGGATTTTTTAAGCTTGGCTATTTGTGTGACTATTTATTTTGTTGTTTTATAGCTCACTTTTTTATGTTTGTCTAGATCAAGAATTGTTTATTCATTTTATTTGGATGTTTAAAGCGTGAAAACTTGATAGTCTTTGTTGAGTTTGGTATTTTTCTCGATAGATTAGAATAGGACCGTGATAGTAGCTACTGAACATCTTGACACATGTTTATTTTCTTGCTGATATTTTTACACATCATAGGGATTTTGGGTTTAGGAGCACTTCACATTGCACTTGTTAGATACACTATACTCAGGGATCATCTCCTAATTTTATCAATTACTTCCATGCCAAGGGTTGGGTTGATGCACTCTTGCACCATTGTTGAGCACTAGCATGACATGATGCCCACTGCAGCTATATGTAGTAAACCTTAGATACATGCATATTGGAGATAGCACGTTTCATTGAGCACACAAAGTTCTTTGCCCACACGAGAGTTGTGATCTTCATCACCAAAATAGGAAATGTTGGATGAGTGGACAAGTGAGTTTGAGGGTCATGAAGGAGGCCTATAGTTGTGAGATGGGTTGTTTTACTTGGTCAACATCATGAGGACCATATTTTTGTTGAGTGATTGTGAGATTTTGGGTGGTGGGCGGAGCAGAGTATAACATTTCTTCTTCACTACATGATGAGAGGTGAGACTAAGGATTCCAAATTAATCAAGGAACAATGTTTGCATTTTACATGATGCATGGGCACTAGTAGATAGGCTAGGCACCATTTTTTAGTGCATTCATGTTTTGGAATATTGCATGGATAGTTTGAGTGCATGACAAGTCTCAGATCTACATTTTTTCTCAAATAATGTGTGATTGAGCACATAGTTCATCTTTAGAAGCATGATTTTTTGGTAGGACACTTTGCATTGAAACAAAGTCGAGTACATAGGAAAAATCATTATTCTTTGCAAAATCATTATGGTTGGAATCTCAAGATTTGTACTTAGATGACTTCTATTTTGAATTAACACTATCCTTAGTTAATGGCTTAGTCATACATTGCCAAAACGTACAATTTTCTAGGTTTCCTGAACGAGTTGGGCACTATATTTCATCTTGATATTTGTTACTATAATAGGCCATGCCACGTGAAGAAAGCAAGGGATCAAAGATAAAGAAAACATTTGTTGGAGGGTATTGAGTAGGAGATTATGCAAGATTTCAATAGTGGGAAGTCTCGTGCATATGGACTAATGACCTTTGAAAGAGAGCAGTTTGTGAAAGAAATACTGACTCAAGGTAGGGTGCATGAAGTGGATGGGAAAAAACATGTATTGGAGCACTCAAATAGGTGAAGGTAATTCATTACCGAGAAGCAATGAGGTCAAGCAAGAGAGACTCTAACATGTTACCTAGGATGGATGCCAAGGTGCTTCAAACCAAAAGTAATGGATGCAAGAGCAAGCATGGCCTTTGTGTGATAGAGCATGCAAGTTTGATGAGTTGGCTTTTAGTTTCAACAGGTGGAAAGGATTCTATGGTCTTACTACATTTTTTCAAGGTAGGATATGTGGAAACAAAGGCCAAAAAAGGATTTAATAATGGGCAATGTTGTACCATCATCCAAGTGTGGCACCCCATCTGTAGTATCTACTTTGGGATTTTAGATGCTTTCCTAGAAATTAAATAGGAAGGCAATATGATTTGAAGCTACATCTTTCATGTGAATTAGATTGATACTAGACTAGTCATACAAGAAAGCTGAGTGTGACCTCAAAAGGTGGTGTTGAGCTGGCATTTTGAGCTAATGAGTGAGTGGCATGTCAGTCCCATTATGCTCAATGACTTCATCTTCGTGGATCAACTTTGATGAAGATTATTAGAATGGAATTACTAGAAGATACCAACCACTGAAAAGAAGATGTTGATATTATTATGTAATGAGCCAGAAGTAGGATGGTCATGAGCATAACATAAAAAGGAAAGATTATTGGAAAATGCCTTAAAGCTTTCTAAGAGTGTTGTAATAAAAGCTTAAATGTAAAAGAAAAGTTGAAACATATGCATATCTTCTGGATATGTGTTTGATTTCTTTTGTTGCTTGAGGAGCTTTAGAAAGACATTGAGGTGTTGCCAAACCTCCATCCTTAGAAATGTAAGTTGTAGTGTGCTTGCAACATTTGTTGTTATCCCACATAGCTCTCTCCAATGCTCCCAAGTAATACTCACCTATTTTCTTGTATGGTTTTCTAAATAACATCTGCCTTTTTAGCCTCCCATTGAGACATGAGCCAGGACATCTCTTGGTTTCCCTAAAAGTGTTGAATCTTTTCTTAAGTGAACCATGATTTCCATGAAAACCCATTTTGGAGAGTAATGCCTCACATTTCTCAATACACTCATCCGATAAAAGACAAGGGCTATATCAAGTTCTCATAGTCGAGATGTAACCTGAGAAGTTTGTCAATTATTCTAATCTTTGCATGCAAAGTACGTATATGAACATTTGTAAGAGGAATTGAAAGAATGGGATTTCATACATCTTCTTTGTTTTTAAATTTACTCAAATCTATAGAGTCTCTAGTTGGGGCTCTTCTTGCAGGGCACAAGTTGCTTCAATGTTTAGACTCAACACTTTCCATGCAATAAATACAAGGATATTTTGCATTTGTCCCATTACATATTCCAAACATACATTTGATAGTTTTTAAGTTAGCACTCATAAGCCATTCCACATTAAAATTACCAACCCCATCAACCACCAACATTTCTCCTTCACTTTGAGACTTAATAATAATTGGAATACATGTATGAGTGAACAACCATTTCAATATTTAATGATTCTCAACTGGTACTTGAGCTGCACTAACCTACCAAATCTCCATCTTAGACTTGAACTTATGCACTGGTGCTTGATCCCCACCATTGTTGTAGTCCAATTCCTTATTCATGATGCAAATGCTAACTCTTTCCATATTTTGTCCTTTTTGAATCTATGCTTTATCTAACTTCAAGGCAAACTTCAAAACACTGTGACATTCCTCTACTGTGAGTCTATACATGTGAAACATTGCAATCTACACTCTTCTTAGATCAACCCATATATTGTTAAACACATTGCATTCAAAACTAGATTTTCATTTTGTCTTTTCCTATGGCATAGACGCTCCGATATGAATGTATTCCCCAAAAATATGTGGAATCTTACGATTCACAGTAGTCCTTGCAACCAATACTGCAAGGGCTCGAGCAACCCAAATGCAGTTATTCTATTATATTTAAGATTTTTAAACTATAATCTAGAGATAGCACGATAACCTTTTCGATTAATACCCATAGTATCACATTTCTCTATAATTTTGTTTGGTTTTATTGTGTCCTTTAAGTCCTTTACCAATTCTTTGAGAGTTGGGCCTCTCAAATCCACATTTTGAGGTGACTTAAGAATCCTCAAAATTTCATTCTTATTCATGGTCTCTTTTAAAAGGGTTGAATCTCTCCTCACTTTCTCGAATATTAATGCTCGATATGTGAGAGACATATTTCTTTACAAGATTCAATCTTCTTTTCTTTACTCTCACACACAAGCTAGTTATATTTTTTAATGGTCTCTTCCTCTCTTTGAATCCTATTGGAGTTTCCTTTAAGTGTGCTATATTGTCTTGTAATAACTTATTAGCATTTTTCAAAATGTCAATCTTATTTTTTAGCTCAAAGATGTTTATTTGTACAATTAATAATGTTTTTCTCATTTCGTTCATTTGAGCCATGTATGTGCAAGATACAGAACATAACCTTGTGCAATAGCCAAGGATCCCGTTATAACCTTGCCCAACATATCTTATGTAGTCATGAATATTAAAAAAATTAGGAGGTTTACCTATACAAGGATCCTTGGGATAAATATTTCCATCCACCCACAAATCTATATGTTTCTTTCCTTGAGTTCACAATATATTAGTCTTCATCTCATCTGTTTGTACTTGATGATGTATATTTCTCCATGATGTATAAATTGGATCTAATTGGATGGTAAGTTCGTACTTGCATGTACTCGTATCTATATTACTTGCAGAGGTATTGCTAAATATTTTAGCAGATCAACCATAAATGAATCTCATAGTGATAAGAAAGCGAGCACAAAGAAGAGAATGGAAAAAGAGTGGTTGGTGTATGAAAAGAAGACACGAGATTAGATGAACGTGATTTAATTGGCGGACATATCTTGAAAATACAAATCCTCCCAAGTTTCAAGACAAAAACACTCGAAAAGGTAACCTTGACATTAATTAAAAGATGAGAGCAATTAATGGCTAATGCCTTCAATGAATTAAATATTCTCTCTTTAATCACATTTGATCAACCAATTTTGGTGGTTTCATTCCTCCAAAATCTCAACTAATTAGAAACTTAATCATTTTCTTACAAGTGCCTTATTTGAAGCATTTTTGGTCCTAATGAAGAATCCATATAAGCATGTAACATCCGTGAAATGTCCTATAGGCATTCAAAGCATAGACTTGCAATCTGTAAGCTTGCTAAGTTACTATGTATTACAACAAGAAAACTTCAATAGACTTAGCAAAGGAAGCTTAAATCAATCCAAAAGAACATCCAAAATGATCTACCAACATCAATATATAGGCATATTAGTATCAGTGAAGCTCTACACAATGAAGAGTATGTTGTCCACATGTAGTATACAACAAACTTTTTTAAATAGTGAGGCAATTGCTGTGATCTCCTACTCTAAGTAGTGCCTAGGTTGAAGTTAGTGAATCTTGACAGTGCACAAAAGGTTACCCATGTGCTAGGAGCCAATGGTCAGGTGAGGAGACAACTTGCAAATGAAGTACAGAGGCTTGGAAAACAGGCTGCATAGCCCGTGTGTTTACTACTAGTCACTCTACTAACAATGTTGAAGCTCCATAAGCACTCAATAGTGCTCAATGCATCCACAATGAGGTCTTGGAACAAGATAGATAACCAGGAGATGAAGGGACTCAATAAATACCATGAATGATTGAATCAATGGCTACCATGAATATTATAGAAAATGAAGCTTCTTCATAGGCTAATGATTGATGAAGCTTCTCAAATGCCAAGTCTAATACCAATTGAAAGGTGGAGCAGAAGTGGATTCATCACGAGCGGAAACAAGAAGGGAGCAAGAGCTATGGAGGTTCAAGCAAGAAGAGAGAGATTGGTGTGTGGAAACTCCAACAGTCACAATGTGTGACCTGCCTTCCCTTATTGTATTACAACTAAAAAAGTGTGACAGTGATGGCCGCCTGCCACCTGCATTGTATAGTTATGTGAGTACTATATACAAGTAAATATAGATGGCTAGGCACACATTGCCTTTAACCCCCAACACCGCCTCCATCCTCTCACTACTTCGCTTGGAGCTGTTGGTTCATCCTTTCTTCCTTCTCCTTGGCGTAGGTCACTATTACTCTAGACATCCTCTGTGGACATGGTCACATCTCACTACAACTCTGCATGTAGGATAGCCTTCACCAGTTCCCATGAGGTGGTGAGCATGCATGTGTACTCCTATGCCAAGACACAAAAGTAAAGCACCTTTACTAATAATGATGACGCACATTACTAAGCCATTAACCCTTGTTAGGATTCTTTTTAAAGGCACTCCTTTAACTATGAAACCTCCTATATGTTTAGAAATAATTGTGCTTACAAAACAAAAGGGAAATTTCTTCGGCAACCCTTCAAGTTTGAGGCTTGGACCGAAACGATGTTCATGTGAAGCTTGATTTTGACAAATGCTAATTGGCCAGCTTTATAGTTGCAAAAAAAGCTTCGAGATGCTGCAAACCTAATCACGCTTCACGTATGCTATAGAGAGTTATAGCCTATTAAAATGACTAATCACTTGAACATCAAACTTAGCATAAACACTTTATGTTATCTATTTTTATTACATGACAAACATATTCACAAAACATCACATGTGTGATGAAACGTCACAGATGTCTCGATGTATTAAGATGTATATACCAATTCAAATTAATACAATTGATAACTTCTGCATACACTAAATAACAACAATCTCTGTTTGTTATTACTACAACCAACTTCCTACATGGTATCTCACCTGCACTGATGAGCCACTTGACGCCATAACTCTCCACGCAGCATGCTTGCTCCTGACCTTTGATCCGAACAGCTGTTGCAATGGCCTAAGCCACTGCTGCATCCAGAACCTACAAAGTCGACAAATTAACCGACACCAACTATCAACCATGGAAGATGACAATTGAATTAGTAATGCAGAAACTTGACCTGCTTACCATTGTGGATGGACTATTCCAATGCCGGATCCCACCGACTCGGCGAATGCACAACTGTGATCGATTGGAAAGTGAAAGATCTCACAGCGCATCTCAAACTATTTCTGCACATGGACGATAAACAAAAATAGGCTATAAGAACTTTGAATACTGTATATGCGATATGGAAACAATTATAAGAAAGTTATCAACATACTGATGTTTCATCGCAAGTATCTAATCTTAAAAAATTGATGAAAGTTAATATGATTGATTTTGATGATATTTCTAAATTTTTACAAGCTTGGCGGATTGCCATGGACGATCTTACTATATGTGGTCTGATTTTACCTGATAATGTACAAGCCATTTGCTTGCTTGCCTCTTTACCTTCTTCATGGAAACCCTTCATCACTACTCAAACAAATTAGGCCAATCTCACCGTTCCTTTGTTGATCCCAACAATTCCACAAGAAGCAACCATGCGAAACTCTATGTCAACCCCATCTACATCTACTAATTATCCTCTTGCTATGTATGCAAGACCACGACCTCCTTATTATAAACCTCATCGTTTTAATCACAATCGTGTTCCCACTAACATTAAAAAATCTTCAAGACCGTCCTCGATGTAGAAGAATTTTAGATTGACTAAACCTTATTGTTGCATTTGTAACCGAACGGGACATCTCTCCCGAGATTGCTGGTACAACAAAAATATCACGAAAAAAATTAGATCACAAAAAAATCATATTAATTATGCTTCTGACTGTGAGGGTCTTGATGACTCTAATTATGATGTCGATGAGGTCTCATACTCATCAAATGCATCTTCTACGAAAGATGCTTTTCTAGCATTCATGGCCACTCATGCTCAACTACCGAACGTCACGTCAACCTAGATACTTGATACCCGAGCCACATGTCACTTGACTTCGCGAAAAGATTGGCTTCGCCAATACCGTTCCCTGTCAACCCCGTTTGACATCCGATTTGGGGATAATGGTATCCAAAAGCTATCGGTGTGGGCATTGCCCATATTGAGCTATCAGAACATGGTCTCCATTGACCATGTTTACTATGTTCCACATCTTGCAAAAAACCTTATCTCCGTGAGCAAAATCACAAGTCCATCTACTTTTGTAGAATTTCACAATGACCATTGTGCGATTCATCATCGCCTTCCTTTGGGTCATACCTCAGTGGTTACATGTCCAAAGTATGACCGTCTTTAATTTCTTGGTCGTATGGTCACACCTGTTTATTCTATTGCTGATGCGGATTCTTCCATAATGATACTCTGTAAGACACTTTTATGGCACTACCGCCTCAGCCATCTTAACCACAAGATTTTGCTTCACATTTTAAAATGTGGACTTGCCCTAAACTTTGCATTACCCTCTCATAGTCATTTATGTCTATGTGAGGGCCGTATTCATGGCAAATTAACTACTTCAAAATTTCCTAAACATAGGGCTCCTATGACCAAACCATTACAAATCATCCACACTGATTTATGTGGTCCTCTACTTCTGCAGTCGTTCACCCATAATGAGTATTTTCTTACCTTCATTGATAATTATACTCGGTTTACAATTGTCTCTTTCCTCAAAAACAAAACCTTCGACATAGTTCTCCAAGCCTTTTAGGTCTATCATCGCTTGGTTGAAAATCAATTACCATTTACAATTCAGGCTCTACAATCTGACAATAGGGGGGAATATACCTCTCATTTATTTCGGACTTACTGTCGTACTCATGGGATTCATCAACGACTGATTGTACTCGATACTCCGCAACAAAATGGCATTGCTGAATGACGCAATTGTACATTAATGGATACTGCCCACAGCATGCTGAAGGTCGCAGGTTTATCTGCTTCTTTCTGGGAAGAAGAAGTTTCAATAGCATGTTATATACAAAATTGGGTCATTTCCAAAAGCATCAATGCTATACCATACACCAAATGGTTTGGCAAATTACTTAATTATGCGCGTCTTCGAATCTTTGGCTCCCCTATGTATGCTTTTATTCCCAAGGATAATCGCAACAAGTTGCAAGATCATGCCATGAAAGCCATTTTTTTTGGCTATGGTGAACCTCACGGCGTTAAAGGATATCGCTTGTATGATCCAAGGCAACGACGATTCTTCTTTTCGCGGACACTCATCTTTGATGAGGAATCCTTGATATCCCCATCTCGATCTGCACCTACGACAATACAATCACCAAGTGAGAACATAGACCCACTTTCCCAAATCTCGACTGCTGATTTACCTACCTCTTCATCCGTAGTCTCATGGTGGGCTCCTCTTGATCCTGTCCTGGTGATACCTGCACCACTGCCAGCTCCTCCCGCTGCTACGCCACTGCTTGGCGGTGCCCCTGCTGCCGCTATCCTCCTCCCGCCTGTCCCACTTGTGCCTGTAACACCCGCCTCTGCATCATGGGTTTGTTCTTCTCCTTCTCCTAGAGGCACAGTGCGTGTGTACTCTCAGTTTACTAGCTTGGCCTATGGACAATGTCTCTAATTTACAGGCCCACGTGTTCCTCATTCCCAATCCCCTCGCCACACATGGGTTGCACATGCACCTCCTTCCGGCCCTATGTTGCCGGAATCATTTTCACTTCCTTCACCTTCTATTCCAATTGCTAGTTCTTCTCCAACTGAACTGGCAATTCCATGTGTCCCTCAAGTTCCCCCTTTGGACTCGTCAATATTTCCTCCTCTTCCCTCTTCACATAATGGGCCTTTTTCCCCTTCAACTTCTTTTTCACCTCCCTCTGCATCTGTTGCTCCTTCCTCTACATCCTCTTCTCCCACTCTCAACCCCATTCTCAACCCATCCGAATCTCCTCCTTCCACACGCCAACGCTCTTTGTCTGACCTCTATGCCGGCACCCATTGCATGGATTCCTTTCTCTTGGAGTGCTCCTATATTGAGGCTTCTGCCTCCTTGGAGCTTCTAGCCTCTAATTTCTCACCTGATTCACCGAAACTTCTTCCTATGGATGATGCGTTGAAAGGACATGAAGCAGTACATTGGCAGGCTGCTATGGAATTCGAATTAGCATCCCTTCACTCTAACCGTACATGGTCCCTTGTACCCCTTTCTCTTGATCGCAAGCCGGTTAGTTGTAAGTGGATTTTACACCGTAAACTTCATCCTGATGGTTGTATTGCTCGGTATAAGCACGCCTTGTCACGCACGGTTTTAGTCCGATCGAAGGTCTTGATTATCATGAGACCTTCTCTCCGGTTCTCTGTATGGCTTCTTTTCGTGTTCTTTTGGCACTAACTACTTTGTTGGACTTTGAGATCCACCATCTAGATGTGCAAACTGCCTTCTTACATGGTGACCTTTTGAGGGAGATCTATATGGAACAACCCCTGCACTTTGTTGATGCCACTGCTCTGCAACATGCATGCCATCTCCATCTCTCCTTGTATGGACTTAAGCTGTCTCCCCGACTTTGGTTCCATTGCTTCAATGCATTCATGCTTCAATCCGGGTATTCTTGTCTCCTATCTGAACCGAATATTTATATTCGTCATCAACCTAATGCATTTCTTCTAGTTGCTTTATATATTGATGATATCTGTGTAATTGCTTCTCATTCTTCACCCATTACTATTGCCAAAAATGAACTAAGCTCTTCCTTTGCTATTATCGATTTAGGTCACCTTTCCTACTTTCTTGGCCTACAGGTCACTTGTAATAGAGCCCATGGTTAACTTCAACTCCATCGGTCAAAATTTGTTTGTGACCTCTTACAACAGTATGGGATAGCTTCCATTAAACCCGCCGTTACACCTTTACCAGTCCCTTGTAAACTTTCTCAGTCTGATTGTCCTACCTCTCCCACAGATAAGGCATTCATGGCACAATATCCGTACAGGCAATTACTTGATAAACTCCGTTATCTAGTCACTGGATCATGCCCTCTGACTTGTGTTTTAGTATAAACTTTCTTTCACGCTTTATGCATAATCCTAGTCTTAGACATTGGAAGGTCCTGGTGTGTGTTACTCGTTACTTATCATGCACCCGCACGCTTGGTTTGGTATTCACTCGCACTTCCAACCCGAGTTCCTTGACTGCCCTCGTTGGCTGGTCTGACTCGAATTGGGGGGGAGGGGGGAATCTGACACTCGCCGATCGACTGCGGGGTTTACTTTTGTTCTTCCAAGAGCTGCCATAACATGGCAATCAAAGAAACAAGTAGCAGTCACACTGTCATCTGTTGAAGCCGAGTTTGTGGCAGTTGCTCTTGCAACAAAAGAAGGATTATGGTTACAGATGTTGATTGAAGAACTCAAGCTCATTCCACGTCCATCACTGAAGTTATTTTCTGGTAATATGTCAAGTATATACTTGGCCAAGAACCCGAAGCATTTGGAGAAGACTAAGACTAAGCATGTGGATCTAAAGTATCACTTCATTCGTGAGCTAGTGGAAGACAACAAGTTAGAGATTCTGCATACACAAACAGAATATATGTGGGCAGATTTTTTGATGAAGTCCTTAGCTGGAACTAAGCATGATCTCTGTTGTAATAATCAGGGTCTCAAGAATATTTAGTGTTCAAGGATTAAAGGGGTGTATTAAAATGACTAATCGCTTGAACATCAAACTTAGCATAAACACTTTATGTTATCTATTTTTATTACACGACAAACATATTTACAAAATGTCACATCTGTGATGAAACGTCACAGATGTCTCAACGTATTAAGATGTATATACCAATTCAGATTAATACAATTGATAACTTCTGCATACGTTGATTAACAGCGATCTCTGTCTGTTATTACTGCAACCGACTTCACAGCGATCTCTGTCTGTTATTACTGCAACCGACTTCCTACATAGCCTGTATGATCCGCTGGTATCCGCAAAAGTTTGATACGGCCCACTAACAAAAGTGTAAGTACTATTATGATGTGACAAAGCACCGGTACCTCTCGTGTTGTGTTCATGAGCACAAGCATGCCGACTTTGTGCGACCTCTGCTTGGAAGGGCCTATCCTGGGCCTCTCTCTCTCTCTCTCTCTCTCTCTCTCTCGTATTTTCCGAGAGAGCAAAATACCATCAAATCGTCAGAGGCCTACCTGTTAAACTAGATATTAAGCAGCGCCAAGCCATGTCGTTAGGCGGCGCAGGACAGCTCGCTCTGATGATTACCAGGAAGCTGGACGTAGTATCAAACTTATATCACATGTCGGGTGTGCAAACAGTACCAGCTCTCCGACTAATTCCTCTGCTACTGCTACTGCTACTACTCTCAGCAAACCAATATTTGATTACGGATCATAAATTTATAATACTAGCAGCAGGGAAGCGGCCGGATAGCGGCGGCAGAACTGAACCTGCAAGCTAATTCTTCAGGGAATGACGATGGCGTGGTTTTATGACAACTGGATGAGGTTGAAAAGCAAGGCGTTCGAGAGAGGAGGAAGCGGACAAAACGCAGAGATTCGATAGTTTGCAGTGATGGCGGCATTCCTGACGATCGGGATGGCAAGTCTGTTGCCTTTGTGGTTTAAGGATAAAGTTAGTAGTCGATACTAGGATTCTAAACCAATATTTCTAGCAGAAGATTCGGCGACCGTCGTTAATGACGGGCAGGGTAGCAAACAATAAAATGTTTAAATGCTTAAGTTAAGCTATTAAGTCTAAAGCTTTCCTTCTTAAACGCTTTAAGCTTTTTCAGCTTGGCTTTAATGATCTAAGAGCCAAAAGAGGAGGTGAGAATTGGGAAAAACTATATAAGAGAAGGGGGAGAGGTGCAAAGGGCCTTGCCCTATTCCTTGCAAAAGAATTTGTGATTTGAGTGAGGCTGCAGGCAAGTGGAGGGTCGCATGTGAGAGCGTGGACTCTTGTCTTGCAAATTGAGAAGGTTGAGAATTTGGAAGCACAAGTACCAAAGTGTCAACTCAAGCTTTTTTCAAGGTACGAGAATTCAGTACAATTGTTTTTTGTATAGACACCATTCGATACAATTTGGTGTTCTACATGCACGACCTGCCGGCGTCGTCGGATCCGTCGTCAGTGCCGATGGCGGAGGGCAATGACGACGAACCCTGGGCTGGGGCTCACCGTGGTCTTCGACGACGTGCTGACGGACGGGCCCTCCCTCTCCGACTCCACCATCCTTGGCGCCGGCCAGGGCACTTACATCTTCGCCTCCAGGACCTCCCCGGACCTCCTCATCGTCTTCACCGCCGTCTTCCGCGGCAACAGCTCCTTCAACGGCAGCACCCTCTCCTTCCACGGCTCCGACCGCATCCTGCTGCCCGTCCGCGAGATCGCCGTCGTGGGCGGCACCGGCCGCTTCCGGTTTGCCCGCGGCGTCGCCGCCATTGAAACCGCCTCTAGCTCCGGATTTAATGCCGTGCTGAAGTTCAATGTCTCCATTGTGACGATGTGATCTAGCTAGCTTTTCATTAGCACAAATATACAAATACAAAAACCTTCGACTCGCAAAAATTGAGGTATTTTTCAACCAAATTGCATGTATTTTGCTAATTCTACAACCACGACATTTGTATAAATTTAAGTCTTATACCTTCTTTTTTCAATATTCAAAGGTCTTATCAAAGAAGGGTAGCTTAGTTGGACGAGGTAGGTGTGTGAGTGTGAATTGGTCACAAACAAATTCAAATCCCCTTAACTAAGCAGCTCAACGATGCTTTATCCTTCGAGATGGAAATGCCCCTTGTCAGGTTTGTGGGCTAATGTCCCACGTCTATTAAATAAAATACCATCATGCAACACATTAAAAAAAAAGAATTCAATCTTTTGTCCAAGGGAAAATTGGAAATTTTGAGTTTTTTCATTCAAGGGGTCACCATAAACCTTATCCACAATCAGTTATTAAAAGAAGGGAAAGCGTTCAAAGTGGTTAGCCTTACATCTCAACATTTGTCAAGACCAAGTTTATAACTTTAAAGAGTCATGAGTTATACCCTTGGTTTAAGGGTGTGAACAATTTTGAACCATGATAAGTTAAAATCACACTTTTTGTAAGGGTTGCATGGGCTAACTCTTGTTCATAAACCACAACAAAGTAAGGCCTATGTTGCATCACAAGATTCCTCATAGTTGTTCTCCATATGAAAATGCTCTAAGGGATCAATGCTATAGCAATTGTTAACGGTGTTGGGCACCCCTATTCTTACAGTTAGGAACTTAGCTTGCCCAACCTTTTAGAACTATGGGGACAATCATTGATGTGGGCTTTCTCTGTATGATGTGTTGTATGTTTGGCCCCAAGTTTTTACAAGTGGGGAAAATCATGGATGTGGGCTTTCTCTATGAAGTGTTGTACGTTTGGCTCTAATTCTGTGAAAGAGAAAAGAAAAGTGGTCCATAATACATTATATTGTTTCATTGCTTGCCAATGGAAGCCACATGCATCATCCAAAAACACAAAATTTGTATATTTTTCAATGTTTTTTAATTATGAAAATTTGCTCTATTTATTTGTTTAGCCGTTGCAAGAAGATGGTTACATCCAATATCATCTCTATTGATAGAGAAGCAATGTGGGCATAGTGAGCTTGGCTCTCATAAAATAACACAACTGCGATAATAATATGTCCATGAAGTAGAAAAATTTTCTAAAAATAATATTATATTAAAGCTCTAAAAAGTGATAGTCCTCATCCAAATAAATTCAACACTAGTACTTTGGCTTTGCTTTGACTAACCACTTACATTTTTTGTCAAGAGTATTACCTCCGAGATGACTACCAATCCCATGACACACACATCAATGGTGGATCTCCTATCCATAATACTTTATGCCCAATTTGCATGTGTGTATCAAAACAATGTAAGCTTGATCCCTTTCTCATAGAACAAGCCATGGCTAATTGTCTACTTGACATACCTTAGCACTCTCCTTCTTATATCCAAGTGTGACTTACATGGCCTTTGCATAAATTCGCTTATCACTCGCATTGAATAGCTCAAGTCTAGTCTTGTTATGGTTAAATAGATCAAGCTATCAACTATCTTTTTGAACATGGTAATATCCTTAACATATTGTCCGTAATCAACCATCTTTATCTTTCGGTCCATCTAGCTTACATGCTGTCATCACATACTTCTCTAATATTTCCAATGAATATTGTCAGATTTGCACCAATCAAATTTCTTTAAGAGTATCTCAACAAAAAGTAGCTCAACCAAATTCCTTCAAGAGTGTCAAACACTTCAATGCCCAAAAAGTCAGTCATAAAAAATAACATTGTTTCATGGAAGAAATTTGACTTTCTTGTAATTCCCTAAAGCAAGATGATGCAATTACATTTTCTTGTATTTTTGGTTAATTTTTTTAGCAAAAACAACCTTATTTCATGGAAGAAAATTGAATTTTGTGTAAAGCCTAAAGCAGTGAAACCTTTCCTTAAGCACTAAGATGCAGTTCAAGGGCTTAATTTTGCAATTTCTATTTGTATGTTAGAGCATTATCCCTATTTCATCAAATGTCATTTTGATAAGGATTAGATCCATAGAATTGTAGGAGTTATTTGCAGGAAATCAACAAGGGGAGCCATTACAAGATGAGGCAAGAAAATTAGGAGCATTTGCAACCTTGGATGAGGCAGGAGATATAACCTATGTAGAGGATCACCATGATATAGGTACCTCTGTGAGTACATCTATGGTATACCACTCTCTTGGTAAATCTATAGAAAAGAAGACAGCCACTTCTTCTTACCCAAACCTACATCACTCTGCCTCATCAAGTGGTTGTGAGATCGTAATATTAAATAATGGGTACAATGGTCTTGTTGCATACTTTTGTAATAGTAGCCAAGAGACCTTTAACTTTCAATCCCTTACCTTTATTGAGAAGGACTAGAAGACAACCCACAATGAACATAAATCCACTAGTTAATCCAAAGGTTAGTGTTTCCCAATTTTTTGGAAAGAAGAAGGGAGATCTAAACTACCATGTTGCTAATTTGAGACAAGACTTGCGAGTGGCTTCAATGGTATGTATAGGGATCGAGTAAAAATTTAGTAATTTGCTAGAACCTTTAATTGGTGTAGCACATATGGCATTGATCATTTTGCGACTTACAATGCACTCAAAATTGCATTTTTAAGTAGGTTCAAAAAAGATAAAACTACCACATATGTGTTAGACAAGTTGAAATATTTTAAGCAAAAGTGAATGTTGGTACAAGATTATGCACAAAAATTCAAGAACTTGTTGAATAGATTGGATGCTACAAACAAACCATCTTTATATCTACAAAGTTCATACTTTGTAAAAGTACTGAACAAAACTATTGGAGAAGCAATTACTGACATTGAATTTCAAGGAAATGCTATCATAGGTATTTTGGCTGATACTTCCCAAATAGTAGAAAAAAGACTTGGAAAGGGCAAATCCAAGAAGAAGGCCAACAAGGATTGTTTTGACTCTAAAATATGATTATTTGGATACAATAGATAACCATGATGAGGAGGATTCCTCTTTAGAATCAAACTCAAATACTGAGTCTAGTGATTCAACTGATGGTAGGGGGGAAAGCATGTAAATCAACATTTAAAAAAAGTCTAATAGGGACAAAGAATCCTCTAGGGGTAAGAAGAAAGAAAAAGAAAAAGATGAAAAGTCAACGCTAGATAAGCAGCTGCAAAAGTATATATATATATATATATATATATAGGGATTTGGGAGTAATGAATGCTATAAGAATGTTACATCTTGTAATGCTTGAGAGAAAATTAGCCATGAAGCCAAACAATGTTGGTACAATCTAAGTGTTAGGAATGCAATGATATAGATAGTACCACTAGCAGCACCTGTTAATCAAATTGTGCCTAAAATGGCACCACAGAGAGGATTCAAAGGGTTTGGCAGGAAGGGTTAGCCACCAAATTAGTGGGGTAATGACCAGCCGAGACCATGGAACAATTTATAGGATTAAAAACAGATTGATTGGGATGTGTAGAAGAAAGAGAGAGAAAGCAAAAGAGGTGCAAAAACATCAAAGAAAGAGAGGGATAAATCAATTCAACCCTACAAACCCACTATATGACATGCAGGACAGTCAAGTATATGAGAAAGAACAACCAAGAGTAGAAGAGGTTTTGTAGTAGCAAAATGGTCATGAAGAAACTTTGGATGTTCATGAGCGGTAGGAAGGCTCTCATGAGCTATTCATAGCATTAGCTAAGTCTTCTTTACAACTAATATTAGAACAAATTCTCAATCTCATTGCATGTTTCAAAGAGAAGTTTTTGCCAAGGATTAAATCTTAGCAAGGACAAGTATGGAGGCAACACGTGGGCAGTGAGTCAAGTACAACATGTTGTGAGGATGTAATACCTACTCAAATAGAGGTGGTGGACTACAAGGTATCCACTATCCAAGTGGAATATTTAGATAGGAAATTCAATAATATTTTTTTAGATGAAGGATAATGGGTGAACATAATCCTTGAAGAGTTGTATTTGGCTCACAAATGTCAATATTTACTACCTTTCAAGTCAAAATGGTGGATGGACCAGAGGAGGCTTCATCCTCTAGGAATTTTGAAGAACTAGCTTATCAAAGTGATAGGTTTGAAATTCAAGGTCAATTTTGTGGTCCTTAGAATGGACGGATTGGGAGATTCTTATCATACGTTATTGGGAAGGCCATGGTTCAAACTTTCTAAATTAAAGCAAGATTGGGGTATAGACATAGTGATTATTTCACACAGGGCTAGAGAGGTAAAGCTTTTTGTAGCTAACCAAGTCATTTTGGAACCCAAACTTTGACCAATCAGTGGCTCAAACGATAAATGTGGCATGTGAAATAGGAGACGATGAAGAGGAGGTTTTTTTGCAAGCTAATACAAATGTAGTTCTAGTATTTGAGGTTGACATGGAGTAGATTTTATTAAAATACAACGTATTACCATGAATTTCACTATTGCAAAAACATGAATTCAATTCCATCAAATAGGAACTCTATTGTGGGAGACTACAATCCCACTGCACGAAACCTCAATCCTGCTACAAGAAAGTGATAACATGATGTAGGAAAGTAGAACTTTGAAGTAAGTAACCCCTAATTCTAAGCAAGAAAGTCATGATATGGATGAAGAGGCTTAGAAAGTGCATGATAATCAACAAACAAAGACTGAAGAGGCTCTAGAGAAAGCTAGAAAATAGGCCATAATTGATGCAAAGTTGAAATTTGAGCACATTATGAATAAATTAGCAAGTGTACTAGAAAATGATGTTCAATAAGTTAATTCGGACTTTGAAATATGTTCCAAGCTTATCAAAATAAGTATCTTTTGGAGGACTTTAAGCGACAATTGGTACCATTTTGATGTAATATGCTATTCAAGTTTACTTTTAAGACCAACCATCAATGTAATATACTCATAATAAGAGTTGGAAACTATACTAAGGAAGTTTATGAATGATAAAATAGTGCAACTTCAGTGTCATGTGATGCTTTGATATTTGAAATAATTGAAGATTTGGTTGAAGGTTATTAGTGAGACTTCTTTACTTTATCCACACAAAAGAGAAATTAGTACGTCATATTAGACTTGTCACATGCATGATTAGAAGGGTAGTCATGCTATTGATTTACAGTGTATTTCTATTGTAGACTCTAGGATCTAAACAAATATGATTTGCACTTTGCAGGTAATAGGATATATGACAAGGTGACTTTGACCATATAAGGAGAAGATTCATTTGTTTGTACTCGAGACTTTGGAACCTTCTTGCCCTTTGAGACAAATATGGTTTCACATTATAGCTTGATGGATTGGTTGTTTGCTGAGCCCCTCTGTTTCTAGTCCCTTATATGACTTATTTCATATTTTGTGTTTCACCTTGACAAAGGTGCCACACCAAAGCTTGTTTAGGGCTCCTCCTATAGAAGACATGTTATATTGGCTAGACCAAGATTTTTCGAGGCTTGTGTCAAATATGTTTTTTATAGGCTTAGACTTTTTTGAGAGTTTGATGGCATTTTATGGGTGGTAATATGAATACTATGGACTAAATTATGAACCATCCTTAGAGGTCTTGTAGAAACTTATTCAATGAGCACAATATTCAAGATTAAAATGCGCACATTAACAATCATTTAGTTGAGTTCAATAAGACAAAGATTAGACAGTGACCACACTCCATAAGTAATAACTAGATTCCTTCACATAATAGGGTAGTACACTCATTACTAATTACATTGGTAGCTAGTGCTCAATATATCTCTTCAAACAACTATCCTAGCTCTACATCATTTCACCATCTTTGTGTTGTACTAAGCGAGTTACTCATTGAAGAAGGTATCCTTAGATGCTTCTTCATCAACACCAACCAACTACAAACTATAGTGGGAGCCACATGCTTTGTCATTCAAACCATAAGCTTGCTAAATCCTCATGCTCATCTATTGAATACACCAAAATGGGGTTCCATGTGTGGACCCTTGCTTTAGCATATTCTTGGCCTTTATGTCCATATTGGAACTCTCGGGTCTCCAAGACAAAGGAGGCACATCGAGTTATTTGCAGATTGATGCAATCATGTCACTTGTTACCATCATTATACATGGGTTGCATGTTGCTTTGATTAGGCTAACACAACAATCATCAAGACATTAGTCATTGCATTCATTTTGTTGGTTAGTAGCGCAAGTTTAAAAAGGTCCGAAGCTCATTGATGTCATGAAGCATCCATCAGGAGAAATATGGACTCTCTTTTTTGCCCCTTAAGGAGTTTCTCTCACCTCTCTCTCTCTCTAAAAAGAGATTCCAAAATAATATTATAATAAGAGATCTTCTACAATCAAGAAAATCTCGTATTTGTATTTTCAATAGATTTCACCTATTATTTTATTCCCAAACTGTAAGATAAGATCACTTTTTCTCAAAATCCTCATAAGTAAAAAAATATAATTCTATTTTATCTAAAAACGGAGCCAATTATTGATATATGACTCTCTAATGCCCTCATGACTTTTCAACATTAAAATATATTAGAATCATTCTCATTCTTGCTTCTTAAAAGGGCGGAAGTTAAAAAACGATATAACATGACATACACATCATATTTTAAGATTATTTTTTACGTAGAGACACCTTTTTGACTCAAGAGTTTCCTTGTAAATTTTTATATTTTTTAGAAAAGTATATGCCTATTTTTAGGAATTTTTAAATTCCCTCAGAAAGCTCGAGTTTTGTCCCAAATTTTGTGTATCCTTCTCCTTTCCTCTAGAATATTGATTCTTGCATAGAATTCTTTTGAAAGCACCACTGAGGAGAGTGGTTTTGATACCATTTGTTGAAATCAAATAATGTCTATCTACAACATTCTCTACCCTGCTACAAGCAATCTCCCTCTTCACTACTATGCAATAAGATATCTTCCTCTTCAACATTCTATACTACAAGCAATCAAGTGATAATGGACATATCTTTATTTTTTAAATCTTTGTGATGTTATTATTCTTCACAGTTGTTGTTTAATCCTTAAGTATCAATTCATATATATATATATATATATATATATATATATATATATATATAAGACTCTGTGAGATAAACTAAGAAAATAAGTGATAGAGTGATAGAGAGTAAATTAGGGCAGAAGATAAGATGATGTTATTGTTCTCCACTAGCCAAGCTTTTGTATAAATGTGTTTAAATATCTTTGATCAATTCTTGTTGAGAGAGAGAGACATAGAGAGAGAGAGAGAGAGAGAGAGAGAGAGAGAGAGAGAGGACTCTATGAGATAAATTAAGAAAATAATTGATAGAGTGATAGAGAGGAAATTAGGGCAGAAGATAAGATGATGTTATTGTTCTCCACTAGCCAAGCTTTTGTATAAATGTATTTAAATATCTTTGATCAATTCTTGTTGAGAGGGAGAGAGAGAGAGAGAGGGAGAGAGTATTTTGGATAGAATAGAAGATAAGATTTGATACTAATTAGAGGTAGATTAAAAGCTAAGATTATAGGCTGATTAGGGGTTGATTAGGGTCTATCATGATTGAAATCAAGAGAAAGAGACAAGATTCAAATGGGTAAAAAAGAACATAGATGTAGTGAATCGAAGGGGTGTAATTGTGTAATTTTAATGTTAAATCCAAGTTGAAATTTGTATACATTTTTCTTTGCAGAATGCAGATACAAGACACGTTGTCGCAGCGCATAGGGTTGAAGGTTACCACAGGGGTTTGGCAAGAGAAGAATGTATGGGGGTTCAAGAGCTTTGACTTTGAAGATGGTAGAGATAAGAGAAGGGTTGAAGGTTTCAAGCCGAGTTCTTGAAGATAAGAGACATCAGGGTGTAGGTAGATTCAAGGAGAGGAGTAGATGGAAGAGAAGGGGTTTGAAGAGATTGAAGATGTAGAAGAATACTCCCAAAAAGAATTAGAAAATATAGAAGAATACTAACAGAGATGAAGCTTGTCAGTTTCTTTTAGCATTATGAGAAAATATAACTCTAATAGACAAAAACGTGTACAAAATAATACCTTCCTCTATGTTGCTCAGATCGCCAATTTGATGCTTCCAATGGCTCCAAAAGGGGGGTTAAATATCAGAACACCTGACCAGAATCTTGCCAGATCGCTCCTTCTTCATCTCCCATTTTCGGAGTGCTGTTCACTGCCTGAAATCAGCGGTCGTGCATCGCGAGATTTTGCTAATCTCTTTTTTACATAAAATCCTCCCAAATTGGCTGAAAGTTACATGCTTTCTTTTCCATGTTCTCCTAATCTAGAAGTTATCTATAGTTTTATGGATTTTTACAAGAGATGATATCTAGAATATCAAAAATTGACTAAAAACTTGTCCAAAAAAATCTAATATTTTGAACCATGGACACTAATACTAATGTTAAAAGTGACATTGTCTCTCTAAATCTAAAAGGAAGCCACACTCTAAATCATCAAGAAATGGAAGAGTAAGTTGTGGAATAAAGTCCCGTAAGACTTTGTGCATGGCATTCATCATATGGGCTACGGAGTTTGTTGCACCTTGTGGTAGACTGCACATGCCACTACAAGATATAGGCCTTATACTGACATTTAAAGCGACGAGAATGAAAATAACAAAATTTACCCCCGTCATCGCAAAAAGCATCGTTGTTGGCGACGCCATAGAATAGTCAGTATTGGCGTCGCTATCAGCGTCGGTATTGGCATCGGTATGCTAATACTGACACCAATACCGACGCTAATAGCGACGGTTTGCGACGTATATAACGACACCAATAACGACGCGAGCAGTAAAATTTGCGACGCTAATAGCGACGGTAACATGAAATTTTTTTTTTGGTGGTAGGGGAGCAAGCTGCCCTATCACATATATCACTGTGTACTTTATGAGAGCCATACAAAATAGTTTCTTCACTACTGTGTACAATGCGTTTGCAAACAAAAACAATGTATATTGAGATCATAAAACTGATACATAAAATAAATACATGATCGCATAATAAGCGATTGGTACAATCATGACAGGATATCACTAATATATAGAAAATGTCTACATAGATCAGGCGACTCAAAAATAAAGGTGTATGAGCTCCAAGGATCCAAGGGCGAGCTACAAATCCTCGTCCCCCGAAAGCTCGTCCCGCCACAAAGGATCATCGAACGGACTCTGCAGAAAAAGATACAACACATCAGTCCACCATATAATAATGCATTCAAATATCTCATGGTAACTACGGATAAAAAATATGAGTGACTTACAGGGCCGCTGCGTCTATACAATCGGTCGATCAATGCAGTGAGACTGTGCCTCTCTGCAAATTGAGTCTCAAGGCCAGTCGGATCGCGATTTGTAATGGAGTGCTGCAAAGAAAAAAAAATGCTAACTGTTAGAAACATGATTGTCAGTACAAAGAATATTTCAAAAAAATAAACAAGCAAAGCAAAAGAAAAACTTACAAAGTCCTCCAAATATATCATGTGGCCGCCACTCCCAAGATGATGGACCACTCCGGCCTCGAGTCGTGCCCTCGCCGCCTCGCGTTGCGGACTCCAACGTCCTAGAGAATCTGTAGTCTCCTCCCTCAGTCGGCGCCAGCCGTCTGCATCTAACCACTCGGGCTTTGCAGCCCCACTCTTGATTGCCTTGCGTGCATCGGATTGTCTATGTGACATGTATGCACGCATGCAATCCATCATCCAGTCCGTAGAGAATCTATCTACTGCGGCTAGCACCGGAAACTCCTCATGCAAGGATGCTACTATGTAGTCCTTGCTTCCCTCCGGTATGTTCTTCCAATGATCCAAGATGTGCCGAAAAACTTGTTGGCATAACTCTCTCATGCAAGCCATCACCCTCCTCCCCTCATCATTCATGACGATGGCTCCTGACCTACTATCGACTAGATATCCATAACTCCCTGGAGTCTGCCTAAGATGGGTCCTTTCCCATCTGCGTCCACGCTCCTGGGCATATCCAGGAGACCCCTGTGCATCCTGTGTACCGAGGGGGGTAATATCTCTCGGAGTGGCACCCACAGGGGTGCCACTTGCTGACGGCTGCGCAAAAGCCGGAGTAACTGGAGTAAACGTACTCACAGGTGTGACAAATCCTGGAGGTGACGTAGCTCCAGTTGAACGACGAGATGGAGATACCGCATCCATGTCTCCACAGCATCCACCTGAGCGTGAGGCATGCTTCCTAGAAGGGCCACGAGAGCGAGGGGTCGCACTTGTATCCCGTGTTGACCGCGGGCTCACTGCCTTTGTATCTCTGTAGCATTCCCCTGATCCCGATGCACTCCCTCCCTCTAGCCTAGGTCGTGAGCGTCGAGCTCGTCTGCTCAAAGTCGAAGCATCCAATCGCGCTGAAATAGATCTAGCAGAGCGCCCTAACGAAGATCGAGACAGCTCCTGGTCTGCCATCTCTCTGAATCTGGCAATCTGGTCTGGCGACATGCGTGCGAAGATGTCTTGTAACTCCTCATCGCTCATCTCTCGACTCATCCTGAAAATGTCACATGCACAGATAAAAAATGATATTAGAATAATCAATTTAAATCATACAAAGCACAATAATATAAATTATTCAAAAAAAATCTCACTTAAAATGCATATCTTATGCATCCTTATAAGCGATTGGTCAACGAATTGACTAAGTGGATGCTCCAAGTATGAAGTATCCTATGGTCCCATGTTAATCTCCTGACACAACTCTGCATACATTGGAAGGTCGATAGACATGTCACCACAAAAGAATGAGTCCGTCTCATTCTCAAAGAATTCTTGGACTCTTGTATTTTCATCATTGTTAGCCGATGCTGGCTCCAAGCTTTCGACAGCCTCTACCCCTTGTAATATTGACCCCTCTATTTGCATATTATCTTCATCCATGCTCGAAACATTGCTTTGATCATATACTCTCGCACTTTGGGGAGTTAAAGGTATAACATACCACCATCGAGGTTGTCGGGGGTTTGGATAGAAGATTACCTGTTCACAAACATGTACAAGAGAGTTCAAACCATTGTGACATAAACCATGTCGTAATACAATTAGCAAGCAAATGAGTCCATGCACCTGTTCACAATGGACCGGCAACACAAAAGTGTCGTGCAAATCCGTTCATTTTTTTTCGGAATCTATTTTGAGAAATCCAGATGGACCTCATCGAACTGTTGCTCCAGCTCCTCCAAGTACCACTTTGAACCATTGCACATCGAATAGTATCATGGAGAAGCTACGGTAATCCACCGTAACAATACTTTGCAAGTTTCCAAAATACTCCATCTCATCCACAACTGTGTTTGGATCCGTTACTCGTCGCAGGCTCTCTTGCTCGAACCTTGCCATGACACCACAGTCCATTATGGAGCACATTTTGTCAATACGCTCCACGCGAAAATACCATCCCCGCGACCACCCTGCACTATATATTTTGTACTGTACATTGAAACACTCAAATTAGATGTCTTATATAAAATTTAGATACGACAGATTCTAAACCCCTCATCACCTTTGGACTACATCCCCTCGAGAATTCCCACTCCTCCATTGAGACCTCTGTCCCTTTGCGAGACGCTGCGGTCAAAGCTTCATGCAATCATCGCGTTGACATAAACCGCGGCATCTCCTCCATGCCTTCGGAATATTGAATAGGTCGATGACGCGCACTACGTCAGAATTCAGCTCGCGCTTCCTCTCGATCTTGCCTAGCGATCTGGTACTTGGCGAGCCACGTCTCCATAGAGGCATGGTGCAACATACAAAAGTGATTCACCTTCTCTTCCATTGAGGCATCCATTATTTTTTCTACCCCATTTCCAACCACCACATCTCTAGTCAGTCTATCATCATCCTTCAACGACCATAGCATTTCATTGTTTGGTTCCACCGTTGGTAGCCATTGTGAAATATGCACTAGCGCCTCAGACACCACAACCAACCTTCGGCCATGCTACCTTTCGGCCGAGCTCGTTGTCACACAAAGCCTTTCAGGGTTTTCATGAAGTGCTCCAAGAAGGACATCCATCGCGTATGGACAGGTCCAACAATCTCCACTTCATCCACAAGATGCACAAGAAGGTGGATTTGTATCGTCAGCATACTGGTGGGCAGGTATTTCTCAAAGAGACAGACCGTCTCCACTGCTCCCCGCCTCACGGATTCAATAGAGGATGTCTTAATCTATTCCAACACCACGACCTAGTGAGTACTTGCTTGAAGAGATAAAATGTAGATATTATCAGTGAGAACGGAGGCTTGCTCACCTGAGCACTCTCCCAATCCCGGAAAGTCATGTATCGTCCATATAAGAATGGCTCGAATATTGGCTGACCGCCGACCATCGCGCCTGCTCATATCTTGCATGGTGACCCCCTCCTCCCACAAAATCTTAAGCTCATCGACTAATGGACGAGCAAGCTAAGGATGAGATGCCCTTTCTTTGTAGAAAGCCATGGAGGGATATTGTAGTTGACAAGGACTATAGGCCACATACTGTAAGAAGTTGAGTGCAAACCGAATGGGTTCACGCTATCCATTGCAAGATCGAGCCGAAGATTCCTTGGCTCTCGGGCAAAGCCTGGGAAGGTAGAGTCAATGTGGCTCCATGCGTGCGAATCCGCTGATATTTGTTGAACTCCATCCGTGGACCTACTCTGCGCATGCCACGTTGTCAAGCTCGCGATGCTAGACATATGAAACATGTGGTTTATACGGGGGATAAGCAGAAAGTGTCTGAGAACTTTTTGAGGAATGGTGTACCCTTGCAAGTCTTGTCGATACCTGTGAGTACCACACTTTGGACATGTCTCCATAGTCTCGTATTCTTCTCGAAATAGTATGCAATCGTTGATATATGAATGGATGTTATTGTAGTCCATGTCAAGCTTCCGTAAAACATGTGCATCATCACGAGACTCAGGCATGGTATTTGCAGGTGGTAATATATGATATTTTAATAACCTAAAAAAAAGCATAAAACAGCTTGAAAAAGCACAAATATTTGTAATAATAGAGCCAAATTTTTTTTTTCAATGAAGCATATACACAAGGTACCTGAACAACTCGGTCACACTCGTATCGCTCCACCCGTATTTTGCTTGCATAGTTAAGAGTGCAAGCAGTGTCTTCAGCCGAGATACTTG
The DNA here is from genome assembly GCF_053477565.2 of Lygodium microphyllum. Lineage (NCBI taxonomy): Eukaryota > Viridiplantae > Streptophyta > Polypodiopsida > Schizaeales > Lygodiaceae > Lygodium > Lygodium microphyllum. Next base: position 187,832,054 of record NC_141136.1, read on the forward strand.
GCACCCATCATATAATGGTCTGAATGCTTCCTCTCTAAGCGGATCAGAAGTCTCGACATCCATGGGAATCAATGCATCGATCATTGCCTCCATCTAAGGCTCCAAGATTGTAGGTAGGTTTGGAAGGTTGCCTATCTCCTCTGGCATTGACGGTATAGATTGGCTTTGCAAGTGGTGGATTAGCTCCTGCACTCCATCCATCGCATGCCCACGTACTCTTCTAATTGGCTGCAAAGGGTGCACTCCCCCTTGGGATGAGACATCACCTCCATGGATAGAAAATTTGCCAGCAAGACCCAATCTTATTGTATATGGTATTCAATTAGCTTGCGAGTACAATGCATGATTGATATTAACTTCAAATTACAGTTTGCTGAAAATCCGCAATTGCCTGATCAATGATCTCAGATTGAAACTCGCCAAATCATCGTATGTGTTCTATAGACAATCGGCGTTTTCGTCTAAATTCCAACTTGCATTGAGAGCAAGGACATGGGACACACTGATTAAGATACACCTCACGATCTTGAACAACATGACCTTCTTCATTTTCCATTTTGCCTACGTTACAACAAACAATTTGTTTTTGTTATCATTCTTTTCTTTTCTTAGATTGTTGTCCTCTTCTTCCATCTCTCTCTTTTTCTATGGCCTAGCATATAGTATCATAGAATACTAGTATTTAGTACCTAGTACTCAGTACCTAGCACATAATATTTCGTTTTCTCTCTTCCTCTCCCTCTCTCATTTCCTCTCCCTCCCTTGCCCTCACCCTCACCCTCTCTTTCTCTCTTTCCCTATTAGGTTTAATGATATTTCTCTTTTTCTCTCTCCTCTCTCTCTCTCATTTCCTTTTTTCTCTCTACTCTCCCTCTCATTCCTCTCCCTCCCTCTCTCCTTTTCTCTCTCCTCTCTCACATTCCTCTCCCTCCCTTGCCCTCTCTCATTCCATTTTCTCTCTCCTCTCCCTCTCTCATTTCCTTTTCTCTCTCCTCTCTCTCTCATTCCTCTCCCTCCCTTGCCCTCTCTCATTCTATTTTCTGTCTCCTCTCTCTCTCTCATTCCTTTTCTCTCTCCTGTCCTTCTCATTCCTCTCCCTCTCTCTCTCTTGTTCTCTCTCCTCTCTCTCTCATTCCTCTCCCTCTCTTGCCCTCTCTCATTCCTTTTTCTCTCTCCTCTCCCTCTCTCATTTCCTCTCCCTCCCTCGCCCTCACCCTCTCTTTCTCTCTTTTCCTATTAGGTATAATGATATTTCTCTTATTCTCTCTCCTCTCTCTCACTCATTTTCTTTTCTCTCTCTACCCTCCCTCTCATTCCTCTCCTTCCCTCTCTCTTTTTCTCTCTCCTTTCTCTCTCATTCCTCTCCCTCCCTTGCCCTCTCTCATTCCATTTTCTCTCTTCTCTCTCTCTTATTCCTTTTCTCTCTCCTCTCCCTCTCTCATTTTCTTTTCTCTCTCCTCTCCCTCTCATTCCTCTCCCTCCCTCTCTCTTTTTCTCTCTCCTCTCTCTCTCATTCCCACTCCTCCCTTGCCCTCTCTCATTTCGTTTTCTCTCCTTTCCCTCTCTCATTCCTTTTTCTCTCTCCTCTCCCTCTCTCATTTCCTCTCCCTCCCTCGCCCTCACCCTCTCTTTCTCTCTTTCCCTATTAGGTTTAATGGTTTTTCTCTCTTTTTCTCTCTCATCTCTCTTTCTCTCTCATTTTTTTTTCTCTCCTCTCCCTCTCTAATTTCGTTTTCTCTCTTCCTCTCCCTCTCTCGCCCTCACCCTCTCTTTCTATCTCTCTTTCCCTATTAGGTTTAATGATTTTTCTCTCTTTTTCTCTCTCCTCTCGTCTCTCTCTCATTTTTTCTTCTATCTCCTCTCTCTCTCTCATTTACCTTTCTCTCTTTCTCTCCCTCTCTCATTTCCTGTCCCTTCTTCACCCTGACCCTCTCTTTTTCTCTTTCTCTATTATTTTTAATAAATTGTTCTCTTTTTCTCTCTCCTCTCCCTCTCTCATTTTTTTCTCTCTTCCTCACCCTCTTCCTCTCTCGTTTCCTCTCCCTCCCTCGCCCTCACCCTCACCCATACCCTCTTTGGCTCTATTTGCCTATTATGTTTAACATCTTATCTCTTTTTCTCTCTCCTCTCATTCTCTCTTTTTTTCTCTCCTCTCCTTCTCTCATTTCTTCTCCCTCCCTCTCCCTCTCTCATTTCCCTATTATATTTTCGTCTCTCCCCCCTCTCCCTCTCTCATTCCCTCTCCCTCTCTCATTTCCCTATTATGTTTTCGTCTCTCCCCCTCCCCCTCTCCCTCTCTCATTTTCTCTCTCTTCCTCCCCCTCCCTCTCTCATTTCCTCTCCCCCTCCCCCTCCCTCTCCCTCTCTTTAATTTTCCTCTCTTTCTCCCTCTCCCTCTCCCTCATTTCTTCTCCCTCTCTCATTACATACAAATTATACAAAAAATAAATAAATAAGAGAGAGAGTACACTCTCCCTCTCTTATTCCCTCTCTCATTTCCTCCCCCTCCCTCTCCCATTTCCTCCCTCTCCCTCTCTTTAATTTCACTCTCTTTCTCCCTCTCCGTCTCCCTCTCCCTCATTTCTTCTCCCTCTCACATTATATACAAATTATACAAAAATTAAATAAATAAGAGAGAGAATACACTCTCCCTCTCTCTTGTTCTCTCATTTCATCCCCCTCCCTCTTCCATTTCCTCCCTCTCACTCTCCCTCCCTCCCTCCCCCATTTCCTCCCTCTCCCTCTCTTTCTCTCTCATTTCCTCTTCCTCTCTCAAATATATACACAAATTATAAAAGTAAAAGGGAGAGGGAGAGAGAGAATGCACTCTCCCTCCCTCTCCCTCTCTCATTTCCTCCCTCTCCCTCTCTTTCTCTTTCTCTTTCTCTTTCTCTCTTTCTCTCTCCCTCTCTCTCGTTCTCTCATTTCATCCCCCTCCCTCTTCTATTTCCTCCCTCTCCCTCCCTCCCCCTCCCTCTCCCTCTCCCTCTCCCTCTCTTTCTCTTTCTCTCCCTCTCTCATTTCCTCCCCCTCTCTCTCCCTCTCCCTCTCTTTCTCTTTCTCTTTATCTTTCTCTCCCTCTCTCTTTCTCTTTCTCTCCCTCCCTCTCCCTCTCTTTCTCTCTCATTTCCTCTCCTAAACAAGCAAAAGAGAAAGAGAATTAAATCCTAAACAAGCAAAAGAAGGAGAGAATGTACTCACTGATGAGATAAGGCGAGAGTTTGGCGGCTCCTCTTCGCGATGAAGGCTCCTCCTCTCCTTCGCGAACGACAACGGCGATGGTGGCAAGCCTTCTTCCTCTCCCTCTCTCACGACAGTCGCTCTCTCTCTCTCACTCTGTCTCTCAAAACGATTGACAAAAATGCGTGAAATGAACCCCCGCTTGGTGTCGACGTGTTTTTTTTCCCTGTGGGGTGTCACTATTTGCGTGCGACGCGAATAGCGACGCAAATAGCAACACCGCTACCTGCATCGCTACCCGCCGTCACTATAGGTTTAAATCCTTGTGGTGTGCAGACCAATCCAAGAGGTGTCTTCATTGTGGTAATGTCTCAGCTTTCTAATGAAAGCTAAAATTAGTCATATCCTGAATATAGGTCTCCCATAGAATAAATTGCTCTACCTGCAAAAGCTTCAGCAAACTTATCAACAATTGGACCCGAATCAACATTTTGGATTGTGACACGATTGATAGACTGTAGATCTTGAATGAATCGTAAAGATCCATTTTTCTTAGGCACAGTAAACCATCCGTTTGAGTAAGGTGCTGAAGAAGGTTCTAAAATCTTCATTCTGATATTCTTATTTAGAAGTTCCAATAATTTGGGTAGATGCGCCCTTGGAACGGGAATGGGCTTGAGGTTCCAAGGCACGTGTGGGACCGTAAAAATGACCATAGGAGCCACAATATTTGAATCCACACTGTCTATTTCACTTGGTTGAAAAGCAAAAGCTTTTCCATGTTTCATTAGCATTTGCATAAAAGAGTGTTTTTCAGCCGCGGCGAAAGGAAAGAATTTTCACCTATTTTGAGCTCTTTTATACTTTCAGATGTGAACTTGTGACCAATGTTAGAAGGATCACGAAGACTTGGCTGATTTGCTACCCTATCAGCGAGCCCTTCACTTCTGTTGAGTAAACCATTGTCTTCCTGTTCAAAAAATCCTTGAATTGTTTGATAAAAATCCAATGTACATACTTCTATGGACTGACTTTCAGCTTGATTTTTTGCATGAGCAGTTGCATATATTTCAGCCAATGTGTAAGTAGTAACTAGTAAAAAAAAAAAGCCCAAAATATCTTCATTTTTAGCCATCATGTCATAAGTTTTTAGCTCCCTTTTTACATGACATAAATATTTTCTTTCAACCTTAGTCATGGCCGAAAGAGACTTATAACAGCCCATACTATTGGTTGTACATACATATAAAGTTGCTAGAGAGACAGTTTCTATTGCATGAGGAGGTTCAATCTTTTTACATTACGCACTACCATAGCCTCGCTTTATAGTAGAGTAGCCCGAAAACCCTTGAATTTTTGGGCATTAGGAGGCACAGGATAATCACGCAGTCGATCTCTATTTCGATGATGGTTAACATAGACAGTAAGAAATTGGACAGCTCGTTCATTATCCTTGCTTCGGATTCGAGCATAGGAAGAATCATCATCAAGAGCTTTTGTTTCCAAGCAGGCTTCAGAAATGTAAGGTTGCCCAAGAATGATAGGGTAACTACAAGAGTCTTGAACAAAAGAGTGAAAATTATGTTTTATGTCTCAAATAGTTACCTGCACATTAGAACATGCAGCATATAACTCTCCAGAAGAGTTGTTTGCAGCTCTCATTCGCCAACTTGGATCAACATCTATGGGCCATCGGCCACTTTCATAGAGAATCCTTGCCATGATGTTTATCTCCGAGCCATGGTCTAAGAGTGCAATACATGGTGTTTCTCTTTCTCCAATTTTGATGACTGTCTCCGTTGTTGCTCTTGCCCAATGCGTACGGGAGTAGTGACTACTTCGAATGAACCGAGCCTCTTCTTCCTCATGCATATGCTGTAGACAGCCTTCTTTTTTAGAGATGGGCTACCCAACTGGTTTGGATCAGCCCACCATTACATTTTCAGCTTTCACTTCTTTAATTTTTTCATTCATGTTTTCTTTATCTTTAGCTTCAATTGCTGCAATTAATTCTTTAACTGCTTCAAGTTGAATTCATTGTGAAGTCAGCTTCTCTTCATCATGCACAAAAACTCGAAGAACTTGCAAAAAAGCATGCACTATTTCTTTATCACTAACATATTGTCTTTTTCTTTAGATTACATTAATAATTACATCATGGAATTCACGTTTGGCAATTCCAAGAATTTCACCCAATGTGAATTCAATTTTACTTCCTAGAATTCGTTATTCTAGGACTCGTTTGAGATCAGTTGTAGATTCTATGTCAAACTGCATTTTGTAGTCTGGCTGCTTGCTTTTCTTCTTTTCTTCAGTCTTGTTTGTTTGTGGCGCATCTTCCATCTCTTGATTTGGGGTTATATTTTTAGCAAGCTTTGGTTGTTCAGGTGTTTTTCTAGTTACCCCTTTTGGAGGGCCAGAAGAGGAAGGCTTTGGTTCATCTTCTCTTCTTCTCTTTTCTTCAATCAAGACTTCTTTATGATTGACGTCAGCCAAATGTACAAAGGTAGAAAAATAATCTATTGGTTCTTTCCAACCAGTTATTCCTCGAATATACTGACTGGCGTTAGCCAAATCTTCTTTGGCCGCTTTACCACGTTCCATTCGATCTAGTGCCTGCATCCATACTTTAGATTGCACATTAGCTTTACATGCATTCAAACATCCATTGAATTCTTCTCTTCTTGGCAATGCCATTTCCTTCATTTTCAGCCTCTTCTGATACTTGTTGATGGCAAGTTCCCCCAGCTGCATACCAAAAACATGGAGCCCCAAGAGAGAAACTAAGGAAAAGGGGATTATACTGCAAGAAAATCTATCTTGTAACAAAAACAAGTTTTTATTTCATTCTTTTGATGACCAAAATAAAGAAAACAATAATTCTTCACGCAACATCATAGTAGATATCTTCCACGGATTTCATAGAATCAACCATAATCTTCAACATCTTCATAGAATCCATCAATAAAACAAAGAATATTAAAGAATATACAATTTTTGAATGGAAATGAATCACATAGTATTCATCTTCAATGTCTTGATAATTCTCTCTCTCAATCTCTCATATACAGATACACTGTTTTGATAGAATTGGCTATCTTTGACTCTCTCTCTATCTCTCTATCAATAGTACATCATCTCCTCACTACAGTACTCAATAATGACTCTCAATAATTCTTCTTAGGTCGTGGATACACCTCCCAAGAGGTATGTCTGATGCGAAGAGGCACCAGAGTCACTACAGTGTCTCTTCATAGCTCACTACTGTCACTGTCTCTCCAGTCTCCTCTTCACTCTTTAGCAGCTGTTTCTTCCATTTGTTTTAGCTCTTTTGAACTTAGATTCATTCTTTCCAAAAGTTAGAAAACTTTTCCAAAGTCACACGTACATTCTACAGAACACTTACAGAAAACCTACAGAACAGAACACAATAGGAATAGAGCAGAGACAGAACAGAGACACAGGCTCTATAGAAGGTTTATAGAGGGTTACAGAAGGTCATCAAAGAACAACAAATCCTCATAACTCATACCAAAACCATTCCAAACTATCAAAAACTATTCAATAAGCTTCCAAAATATTTCAACCTCCATCAATCATCAATCCATGCTTCATACTACAGAAGAAAATTAGAGCAAAACAGAAGCTATATAGAAGGTATCAAAACCAATCGGAACCTCAACAGAATCTATCAGAACATCACAGAGCCTCATATTTCTACTAAAAATCATCATGAACTTCCAAAACATAATCAATATCATCCAAAATAATCTCAAACACTTTCATTATCAACCATACATCACTCTGAATCCATCAAAAATCAATCATTCAGACCTCAAAAACAACAAAAATCAGTAAAAAATTTAGTCTTTTTCCACCCTCAACAGCTGCACTACAAAACGATGCCACTATACTAGAGCTAGGGTCTATAGTGGAAAGTGAGATCTCTAGACTCAAGGTCATGTAAAACCTAGGGTATATCTAGTCTCGTATGTCTGCGCATAGTGTGAGGAGCTAATCCATGTGACGAAGGCGGGAGTGGTAGCCATGGCACACAAAGTGAGAAGGAATGAGAACACAAGTGTAGGGAAGTAGAAAATCAAGGTGAAAATGAGTTTGGAGTTATATCTTTTATGTATCTAAGATTTTAAATAAAGATTCTTATAAAATTTTTAACCCTAAAGTTTCAAATTAACAGTTACCTTAGTTTCTTTATTTCAATACTTTAAAGTCCCCATTAAAATTACTCATACAGATAAACGCTTCATTCTATATTATTATATCCTTGAATATGCTTGGATCGTTGAGTATATTCAAGTCCAACTAGAGAAAATATAGAAAAATTTTAAGAAAACAAATCTAAAAGACCTTCAAATCCCTTTGGATCCAATTTACTATTTAAATTTAGGAAATGACTAGAAGAGATGAGCTACCATATAACATTATGCAAAGACAATTTTCCATAGATTATAGAACTCTACCCTGCAATTTAATTATGATATTAACTAGCACACTTGGATCACAGTAAACTAACATGATCAAAATTGAAAGTACTCTAAAGGTTTGTATTCGCTCTTTATAAATTTTTTTTACAAGGATTCCACTATCTCAAGGATATGTGGAGAAGTACATTGTTTACATGTTATGGATTGCTGACTACGAGTCCTGACTTTTCTATTATCTAACTTCAAATAGAAGTTGTAGAGGGGCTCATTGGACATTAATTGGATTTCTTGTCTCAGAAAAGAAATGGGCCAATGACTCTCTGCATTGACTACAAAAGGATTATGACCTTTCCACAAGATAACCACATCTATGAGAGCTGTATGTGTCTCATCTCAGGTATCTTCATCCAAGCTGATCTACTTTCCTTGCAAAATTCACCATATTCTATATCAAAAGTGAATGCACATAGTTTGTCTAGCGATGAAATACCTGCAATAAAAATAAAAATAAAAATAATGGTAAGTAAATGTAACTAACACAACAATTCATCTAAGCAAGACCTATGTTAATTAAATCAAGGCATGCAAAGTAGTAAAAAATATTTACTTGAATGTGAGATCAGATTGGTGTTCTTTTAACATGCCAAAACTCACCTAATAGCTGACTCATCCATTCCTCAGATGGACACTTGCATTGATAAGTAATATTTTTTTTCTTTAGAATATCACATGAACCAAATAAATGTGCAAACAATGAGAATGTAATAAACCAAATAAGATGCACATCTTTGGAGCATGTGGTGGGTTTCATAGCACTATTGATGTCAAATTTTATCTTGGACTTACATGCTCCTGACAACTCCAAGATACCAATCAACCATTCACCACTAGATAGTGGTGGCAATGGGACATGCTGCAATCTTTGGCTTTCTACTCCATACAATGAATTATAAAAAAAGATATTTTGAGTTTCAATTTGACTTGTAGAGTTATTATCATAGATCAAAGAACTTATGTCTTCATACCAAACGTGTATCTTGCTACTCAAACATTCCACATTCTACCATTCATGCAAAGTTGATGGATATAGAGCTGTTAGTAAAACAAGATTCAATTAGAACACTGCAAAGATTTTTAAAAATAATTTTGATGCAAAAGAATAAGCAATGATAAAATTTCAAAATGTACCATTTTGTTTATAATTTAGAATGTAGTTCTTGTCATGTATAGAGATTTGTTTGTGCGTGTAAACATGTTGGATCAACACTTTTGTTACTGTACTTGTTCCATTAAATACTTTTCTAAACTCTAAAATTCTATCTTTCCAATGTTTGCTGGGGTTTGAAACATCCTTACACTTGACTTTGAAACTCCCTCAAGTACTTGGGTGCATCCACATCCAATCCAACTTATAGTACTTATCACAAATCCGATTACTGCCACTATCTTTCCTATTGAAGACCTCCACTAGAAGTATGTTATTGATGTTTTTTCTATGTGAAGACATCTATAATAACCAAATAGAAAAGTCACCTATCAGTATGTTAATAATTTGCAAATGCTCTCTCCAAACTCCAAATGAAATTAAATTTAAATGGAGCAATGAAAAAATACATTTTACATGTAATTCTTTTCATTAAGAAGCCGTGAAATATTTGTCAACTCCCACCCGTGAAATACTTTAGATTGCACATTAGCTTTACATGTATTCAAACATCCATTGAATTCTTCTCTTCTTGGCAATGCCATTTCCTTCATTTTCAGCCTCTTCTGATGCTTGTTGATGGCAAGTTTCCCTGGCTACGCACCAAAAACATGGAGCCCCAAGAGAGACACCAAGGAAAAGGGAATTATACTGCAAGAAAATTTATCTTGTAACATAAACAAGCTTTTATTTCATTCTTTTGATGACCAAAACAAAGAAAACAACAATTCTTCACGCAACATCATAGTAGACATTAGGGCCAAAAACGCTTCAAAAAATGCACATTTGTTAATCACGGGATTAAGGAAAGGGCCAAAGAGAGTTCGCCACGTGTGCAAGAATATGGTATTCTTGTCTCCTCTTTTTTAGAGATAGTGGAGTCCATTTCGTGATTCTCTCTTCTTTTTTAGCCAAAACCCCTAAAGTCTGACATGTTTTGGAGTCCCAAAGACGTTATTTACTTACAAATCTGACAAAATACGTGACAGAGATGTGATGAAATTAATAATGAGTTTTTTGAAAGTCGGGAGATCTTTCAATATTGTTTTTGGCGCCCAATACATACTCATTTGGGTTCTTGGCGCTACTTTTTAGTTCATTCACCCCTCTTTGAACTTCTTTCTCTGCACTTTCTTTCTTTTCATGGCTTCCTCCAGGCGCCCTTCTCGTTTAATACACTCTTGCACAGTCTATAGCCAGGGAGTAGATGGAAATTTTGAGCCCAAAACCTTTGCTGTAAACGATTGGGTTACCATGCTGCCTTCTTGCAAGGGCTCTCATAAGGTGAAAAGAAGAAAACGAGAAGATATAAAACATCACTGGAAGGGGCGTATCATTGCCTTCAAAATTATGCCCGAAGGCTGGTTTGTCAAGGTGCAACATGTTTACATGGCCAAGGATATGCACTTGCCTCCAAACGAACGTGTTCCCCAACAAACACATTGTAAGTTATAAGTTGAATAACGTATATAATTCTTTTCCATTTATGCAAGTTCTAACAAACGGTTCGTCATTGTAGATATCTTTCCGTCAACAAGTATTGAATGGCAACCTGTGGAAAGCCTAAGTGGGACTTTCCATGCCATTCATAAGGTATTGACAGACATTATTTATGCCGATCAAATTGTGTCTTTTTATAGTGAATGCAAGGTTTTTATATATTATGCACAGTATGTGGTTCCCTCTAAAGCAGATAGGTATGGGAATATCGAAGATTTGCCATTGCCAAGTCTTTCATCTCTAAACTGGGAGATTCCTGACAAGGTAACGGTGCAGAGTTTCAAATTCAAAATATCTCAGGATATTAAAAAGTCCATGACAGCTGGAAGGATCTCAAGAAGAATACATTTATCATGGTTTGTACCCCTCCATATCTTCGTGGCTTGCTTCAAAACAGCAAATTTACAAAGAACGAAGGTATCCTGGCTAAGTAGAAACTTTTCGGAAGAGGATTTGGACAACACTATAGGGACGCATTGGAAATCTAGAGAGTGCGATCATAAGGGTGATATCTTGAGGTGCAGTGCATGCCCTCAATCCTTGGCTTTGGCTTACAGTATCCCTCGCCAAACTCTTGCTTTGGGCTTTGATTACAGGAGATACAAACTAAGATTGGGTATCTGGGTTCCCTTGGATTCCGATACAGATTACACACCATATAAACTTGCGGTGCACGTTTTGCCGCATGAAGAAGTAAAGAAGGTGAATGTTACTTCCAATTGGAGTCTGAAAGATGTGAGGGATACCTTGGAATTGCTAGACAATACATCCCCTAGATATAAGTTCAAAGTGAATGGTGTAACAATTGGTAAAAGAGCCGAGCGCTCTTTCTTTTGTACGAGTTGTTTGTCTCCCACAATTGTGAGTTTTGAGCCTTGAGAATGAAAAACTTGGCAGGAATTTATCTTAATAGACTGTCCTTAAGATATTTTTTAATGGGAACTCATAAGGAAGCAAGTTGCCTTTCGAATGTGTATAAATAAAATGTACATTACATTCGATTTACAAGTGAAAATTTTCATTACACAATGAGGTACAAAAATTGCATAAAAATGTACAAAGCCAAAATAATAAGGCTCATGTATGCTTATGTTTGCTATTTTCATTCTTTATCGATTTCTTCAAAGATATTTTTTCTCACAGGGCCTTTCTTTGATTGTTGAAAAAATTTCACCTTTACAGGTAGTCTCTTTTCTTGGGGCTTAAGAGGGGATGGATCAAATTTAAGAGGAGAGAGCATTGGCATTTCTTTTTTCTTAGACTCTGCAGCAGTGGTCCCATTGCCTTTGCCCTTGCCTTTACCATTGCCATTGTCCTTTCCCTTTCCCTTAACCTTTCCCTTGATTGTGCCCTTGGCCATTGAAGTTTTGGGAGGAAGAGGGGAGTTAGGATCATACGGTGTGATTGACTTGTCCAGAATCAGCTCGATGCATCTCTCCCTTATCCACCAAATATATGATTCGGGATAGTCCTTACACTGTAAGAATAAATGTTATAAGTCAGTGAAAAGAAATCATGATAAGGGTTGCACAAACATCAAATGAAATTAACTTATATTCACTCCTTCTATTTGTAACAACTTTGAATCCACTGTTCTGCAAATGTTTGAGATTACTCTCCATCCACAAGAATGCGCATCGCTTTGCAATGGAACTTCTTGTAGAAGAAAAGTATAGGGCCTTTGAGGATCAGCAAGATCCTCGTATGTTGTATCCAAAAATGTAGAAACGAGTCTACCAGCACTGCAAAAGGAAGCTTTGTAAGTTCAAAATATTCTTTATAAATAAAATCAAAGTAAGTAATTTTCTTTCAACATACATTCGTGCTTGACCATGAACACCGCTAAGAGAATTCATAAAGATAATTTTCCTTGAAAGTCAATTAATGTAGATGAGACTCCAATGTCCTCTGCAAATTCATAAAAGAGGTGAGTAGAAGGGTGAAAGCAAATGAATATAAAATTTCCTCTACAGAAAAAGAAAAATACCTTTCTACATAAGGGAAAAATATGTGGTAATTTGTCACACTATCGAAGCTACGAAAAAATGGTGAAATATTAGAACCAGATTTTGCAAAAAGTTCCACAGAGAGAAGTTGATCAACAATGTATATGGTTCTTCGGATATCGAGAGTGAGCGAGGAGACCAATGCCCTGCAGACAATAGCAAAAGCTATTCAATACAAATTTCATCCAAAATATACTTGAACCAAAAAGACTTAACTTACGCAAAAAAAAAAAAAAACCTTACCTTATGCAACAAAAAACCACGGAGTCAGATAGTTGGACATCCCTTTTTTCCAACATGGGCTTATCCTCGAGAGATATACTAAGATATTCCTCCTCAGGTTCCGCAGAGACATTCATAAGAATCTGCCCATACACTTTGACCATCCTCTCGCTGTTGACGGGAGCAAGTAATGCGGCTTTCCTATTGTAAACATTGTCTTCAGTTTCAAGCACCTCCTGATTTTTTTCACTCAAGAAAGCCTCCTGCTGGGTGGCACCCCTTGTAGGGTAAAGGTGAGTAACATCCTCAACATTTAGCTTTTTCTCTTTCCTGGACAATTTTGGGGGAATGTTAAGGATTTCAAAGGCTTTTTGATCATTGGATGGCAAGGGCCTCCACACTTTGTCAAACCTATACCTGACTTTGCTGATGATGCTGAAATCTTTATTCATAAGGGTGATCCTATGAGCATGGGCGGCAGCAATGTAAGCGTCGTTCATGAAATCAATAACAAAATCTTCTGCGGCCTCTTGCAGGGCAAGAATGGCAGAGAGTTGCCACTTCTTATTTAGACCAGAGACAATTGCCACTTGAGACAATCTATCAGAGATATCTTTAACGACCCTTATAAAAGAAGCTTTTGGAATGACATGCTGTGTAGCTCTCTGGGCTTTCCTTATCTCACTGAAACATCTCTGCATATAGAAGAACCTGGACTTCCTCTTTCTCTTTTGTGGCTTGGGAGGTTCAGTAGCTTCAGCAGATGTAGGCTCAGGTGCCATTGTAGGGAATGAGTCTTTCACAGTGCAAGAATCACCCTTTGCTTCCTCAACTTCAAGAGAAGAAACATTTATAGAAGATGTAAGGCCAACACCAGGTGTAGGGGGGATTTCTGTTGTAAAATGCTTTGGGGCCTGTGATGGACCAGCTTCAGTAAACTTGGAAGAGGGCTCCTCCTCAGATTCATCAAATTTCAACTTTCTTTTACCCCCACTGTCCTTCCCATCCAGATACACTCTTCTTGCAGTTTGCTTTGTCCTTGCCATTCAGAAATGCAAAAATAACAACCAGAAGGACAATTCCAGAAATAGTAAATCAAACAGGCTAATTGGCGCGAAAAGGGGCGAAATGAGCAATTCCGATACGGCGCGATATGAACAAAACGAGCACAATGGAACAGCGCCCTCACTCCGTATTGGACACCAGAATGCCGATACGGCGCGATTCGGAGAAAACAAAGACTGCGTAATGACGCCCTCGCTCCGTATTGGCAATGCCACAAGGGTGAGACCGATATGCTGATGCCATAAGGGTGAGACCGATATGCTGATACGGCGCGATATGGAGCAAGTGAACACAACGTATGGACGCCCTCGCTTCGTATTGGCAGTGACAAAAGCGGAATGTCAATAGACTTGGTTCGTATTGGTGAGATCAAACCACTGATACGGCGCGATATGGAGGAAACGAGAACAGTGTTCGGACGCCCTCGCTTCATATCGGCACACCTCTTTTTTACTAGCGAATAAAGAACCGATACAACGCGAGAGTTAAGAAACGGAGAAGAAACAAGTCTTGTATCGCACCATATCGGTAAGCAAGGCGAGAAGAGCTTGAGAAATGAAAAGTGTACACGTAGGAAAAATCACCACTTATATACCCACGTCAATGATGATACGTGTCGGATGCGTGTCCGACACTGATTGTGCCACGTATCTGCATTTATGGTCTGTGTGCTACGTGTCAAGTAACGACCTGTCCACTTCTTTGCCACGTGGTTATCGGCCACGTGTTGGCAACGGCTACTACCACGTGTCGGAAACCAACGGATACTGCCAGGTGGCATAATTCCTCGCCTACATAAGGGTGTGTTCCTTATCCGTACGTTTTTTTTCAGTTTTTCGGGAGCTCTGTTTGTATTGCTAATATGGCGCGAGGGCGAGTGTTTGCCTTCTTCGCTTTTCTCTCTTCGCGTCGTTTTGGAGGTTCTGTAGAGTCTTCTTTCAGCCCTCCTCTCAAGCTCATTCTGCCCAAGCTCGTGTGACCACCGTTGTGGTGTTCGCGCTTCTTACGGGAATCACCGATACGGCGTGAGGGGGCCTATCCGTCTGATTCGTTTCTCTCTTATCACGCCGTATCGGCACAAGTTGTAAATATGTCTGAACCCATAGAATTCCTAGGATCCAAGGTTTCTCCAGGAACTGGTAAAAGAAGAAGGCTTTCAAAAGGCTCAAGGGCATCAACATGCGATTCTTTTTCCTCTCCATCCTCTGCCACCAGTGTGAGAAGGCCAAGTACATCTCCAGGGAAGCGAACGTCGGTAGTGAGAGGTCAAGGAGTATCAGAGTTCACTGATATCACTCCATTAGAGAGGCTACTTGATTTTATGCTTCAGAATGGAATGGATCTCTCATTCTATGGAGTTGTGAAAAATGTGTTTAATCCTGATTGGGAACTTCACAAAGTTCTGAAATCTTGTGAAAAATATATTGTGGAGGACTTTTTGGAGTTTGAAAATCTTGTAGGTCCTTCTATTGAAGTTGGCACAATTGAATATGTCCATGTTCCCATTGGGTCAACAGGAAATGAGAAGTCAGTATTTACTAAAAAGTGCAGGGCCCACTCTCTGGAGAGGTTTTATTCAAGAGACATATTTTGCTGTACTCATTCCAAAAACTGCAAGATGATGAGAAAATCTACTGCTTTTATTGTTTTCAGCCTTGTCAAATACCCTGTGAAAGCTGAGGAGCAACAGTTGGAAGGAGCAAAGTCTGCCAGCTTTTGCATGTTAGATGATCTAGTAGATGAAAAGGAAACAGAGGAGGTTGTAGATACAGATTTTGAGGCTTCTATTGCTGAGAATTTGGATGTTGCTCACTTCAAAGCTGAGACTATCATTGAGGAGAGCCAAGGAGATACAAACCTTCAACCTGATGAGAGTTCTCACCATTTTGTTCCTTCCCTACCATGTATACCTTTCAAGGACAAGGAGTACATTTTACTGTCAGATATTCAAAAACTTTTTAATCTCAGGGAAGATTATTGTCTTGCAATTATTGCAGAGGCTTCTGATGCTGCAAATGGGATAATTGACACAGAAAATGAATCAAAGGAAGAGATTCTGAAACTTGATAAAGAAACTCTAGATGATAAGTTTATTGATGCTCGTGAGGCCCTCTCTCTTTGTTTTGAGAAGGCCAAAGAAGCTGAGAAAGAGTTGAGTATTACTGATGAGGACTTCGATCGCATTCAAAGCAAACTCGGGATTTCCAATTTTTGAAGAGAGGAGCCTGAATATGTTAAAGAATTGACTAACACCAATGAGACAGCATCATCAATTAATTTATGGAATCCATTTAAATTGGAGTACGATGAAAATCAAGTGGTAAGATAATTTTGAATTTGCGTTTACACATTGGTAGGTTTACATTTCATGCTCATTCAGTATGGGTTTTATTTGCAGTTGGAGATTGCTGATACGTATAACTTCTTGGGGCGTGGCAAAGGATCGAGAGCTACTGGTAACACCACCAAAGACATTGCACTCGGCCACTACTTGGCAAGGATTGACCCCGATTCCTTTTTTGTACTTCATAGTAGTTTCTCAGAGGATGCAGCATGGCCGATACTTTGTATTAAAGCTATTACAAGGCTTCTAGGTTTCTCAGGATTACAATATAATGCCCACAAAGTAATGTTTTTGGAAAAGACTGCAGCAATTAGGATTTTTGGCTACGGTCCAAGTTACTCTGCTTCTAGAGCAGGATACTTTTTGGCGTTTTCATCCTATGCCTTAGCTGCAGACCGAACTGATGTAAAATCTATAGCTGGCTACAAGAGAAAAAAATTTCTACGATATAGAGGAAAGATTCTTGAGGAGGAAGAGAATGTGAGAGTTTTGGAAAACTAGCTTTGTATATATTATTTCTTATATATAAAAGTGCGATTGCTCATGTGTCATTGTCGTCTTTTATTTGCATTCTTTGAAGTTGTCGTCGAAAAAACCAGTTGAATAGCTTCTCCAAAGCATTACTTTTTGTAACTCCTCCCCCATGCCTTGTGCTTCGAAAATAACTTGTGCGTGCTTGATAGTGGGATTTTTCCATGCCTTGGTTGCTATAAGTTGCTAAGGGGCCATGCTTCTCCACAAAGAAAGGTTCATGAATATGAAGAATATGCTGCAATACAAAGTAACACAAATTTTATACCAATTGAAAAACCTATCAAAATAAGCCCATATTAAATAATTATTACTTTACCAGATAAAAAGTGATATCTTTTTCTCCCCATGGCTCTTTTATCACCTGAACAAGCTTTGTGATTGATCTTTTGAACTCTTCCGCATATGTATATGTTGTCTTATGTTGCCTGAGGAGTTTTAGAAAAACATCAAGGTGTATCCAGACCTCCATTCTAAGAAACGCAAGCCTCGGCGTGCTTGCAACATTTGTTGTGATCTCACATAACTCTCTCCAACATTCCCAAGCCGCATTCACCTGCCTTCCTGAATGGTTTCCTAAGAATCGTCTAGCTTTTGAGCCTCCCATAGAGACATCGGCCAAGATATCTCTTGTTTTTCCTGAAAGTATTGGATCCTTTCTCAAGTGAACTTGGCCCCCATGAAATCCCATTTTCGATAGCAATGCCTCGCATTTATCAATACACTCATCTGATAAAGATAATGGCTTAATGGAATATGCATAGTCAAGATGCAACCTGAGAAGCTTATCGATTATTCTAATCTCTGCATGCAAAGTACAAATATGAACATTCTTAAGAGAGATGGAAAGAATGGGATCCCAGATGTCTTCTATGTTTTTAAATTTACTCAAATCTATAGATTCTCTATTTGGGGCTCTTCTTACTGGTCGCAAACTACTCCAATCTTTGGATCCAATACTTTCCATGCAATAAATGCAAGGATATTTTGCATTTGCACCATTACATATTCCAAGCATACATTTGATAGTTTTCAAATCAGCACTCATATGCCATTCCACATTAAATTTACCAACCCCATCAACTACCAACATTTCGCCTTCACTTTGAGACTTAATGATATTTGGAATACCTGTATGGTTGAACAACCATTTCAACGTTTGATGATTTTCAATTGGTACCTGGGCTGCACCAATCCACCAAATCTCCATCTCGGATTGGATCTTATGCAATGGAGCTTTGCCCTCGCCATTGCCATGGTCCAATGGCATGTTCATGAGGCAAATGCTAATTCTTTCCATCTTCTGTCCCTTTTGAATGTGTGCTTCATCCAACTTCAAGGCAAACTTTAGAACACCATAACTTTCTTCTACTGTGATTTTATACATGTGAACCATTGCAATTTGCACCTTTTTTAGATCAACCCATATATTGTTAAACTCATTGTAATAAAACATTGCCTATTTTTTTTGTTTTTCATAGGACATAGACCTTTCGATGTGAATGTAATGTCCAAAAACATGTGGAATCTTGCGATTCATGGAAATTCTTGCAGTCGAAACTGCAAGGGCTCGGGGCAATCCAAATGTAGTTACCCTATTGCGTTTAAGATTTTTAAACCATAATCCAGAGATAGCACGATAACCTTTTCGACTTATACCCACAGTATCACATGTCTCTACGATTTCATTTGCTTTCACTGTGCCTTTTAAATCCTTCACTAACTCTCTCAGAGTTGGACCTCTCAAATCCACATTTTCTGGTGACTTAAGAATCCTCAAAATGTATTTCTTATTCATGGTTTCCTTCAAAAGTTTGATTCTTTCCTCATTCTCTCGGATATTTATGCCTAGTATGTTAGAGACATATTTCTTTGTAAGATTTAGTCTCCTTTTCTTTGCTCTCTCACAGAAGCCGGTTATATTTTTTAATGGTCTCTTCCTCTCTCTAAATCCTACTGGAGTTTCTCTCAAGCGTGTTAGCTTATCCTGCAATGAGTTGTTAACATTTTTCAAAATATCAATCTGACTTGTCAACTCTAAAATATTTGTTTGTGTAGTTTCTAGTGCTTTTTTCATTTCGTGCACTTGAGCTATATATGTGTAAGATGCAGAGTATAACCTCATACATTAGCCAAGCATTCCATTGTAACCTTCTCCAGCATATCTTATATAGTCATGGACATTCAAAAAAGGAGGTGGTTTACCTGTAGAAGGATCCCTGGGATAGATATTTTCATCCACCCACAAATTTATATGCTTCATTCCTTGTGTTCGCAACCTGTTGGCTTCAATCTCATCTATCAATACTCGATGATGTATACTTCTCCAAGATGTGTAAGTCGGATCTAGGTGAATAGATAGCTTGTATTTACG
Source organism: Lygodium microphyllum (assembly GCF_053477565.2). Lineage (NCBI taxonomy): Eukaryota > Viridiplantae > Streptophyta > Polypodiopsida > Schizaeales > Lygodiaceae > Lygodium > Lygodium microphyllum. Next base: position 187,850,925 of record NC_141136.1, read on the forward strand.
TGTGCTTGCGCCTGTGTTATTTGAAGTAGTATTGCTAGACATTCTAGCAAATGAACCGAGCAAGAATCTCACAGTGGTAGGAAGCAAGTGCAACAAAAGGAATGGTAAAAGAGAATAGTGTATAGAAAGAAAATGCGGGAGCAAACAAATGCGAAGTTCGTACGAAAATCTCGAAAATACAAAATCTCTCGAGTTCCAAGACAATAAACGGCCGAAAAGGTGACCCCTGACTTGGATTAAAAGATGAGGGCAATTAATGGCCGGCCTCTTCAATGAGCCAAATATTCTCTCATTAATTACATCTGGACAACCAAATTTAGAGGTTTTATTCTTCCTAAACCTCAACTAATTAGCAACTTAATCACTTTCTTACAAGTGCCATTTTTGAAGCGTTTTTGGCCCTAATGATATCTCCCACGGATTTGATAGAATCAACCATAATCTTCAACATATTCATAGAATCCATCAATAGAACAAAGAATATAAAAGAATACACCATTTTTGAATGGAAATAAATAACATAGTATTCATCTTCAATGTCTTCATAATTCTCTCTCTCAATCTCCCATATATAGATACATTGTTTTGATAGAATTGGCTATCTTTGACTCTCTCTCTATCTCTCTATCAATAGTACATCATCTCCTCACTACAATACTCAATAATGACTCTCAATAATCCTTCATAGGTCGTAGATACACCTCCCAACAGGTATGTCTGATGCGAAGAGGTAGGAGAGCCACTACAGTGTCTCTTCATAGCTCACTACTGTCACTGTCTCTCCAGTCTTCTCTTCACTCTTCAGCAGCTGTTTCTTCCATTCTTTTTAGCTCTTTCGAACTTAGATTTATCCTTTCCAAAAGGTAGAAATTTTTTCCAAAGTCACATGTACATTCTACAGAACACTTACAAAAAATCTACAGAACACAACAGAACATGAACAGAGTAGAGACAGAATAGAGATACAGGCTCTACAGAAGGTTTATAGAGGGTTAGAGAAGGTCATCAGAGAACAACAAATCCTCATAACTCATACTAAAACCATTCCAAACTATAAAAAACTATTCAATAAGCTTCCAAAAGATTTTAACCTCCATTAATCATTAATCTATGCTTCATACAGAAGAAAACTAAAACAAAATAGAAGCTATACAGAGGGTATCAGAACCAATCAGAACCTCAACAGAACCTATCAGAACATCACATAGCCTCATATTTCTATTAAAAATCATTATGAACTTCCAAAAGATAATCAATATCATCCAAAATACTCTCAAACACTTTTGTTATCAACCATACATCGCTCTAAATCCATAAAAAATCAATCATTTAGACCTAAAAAATAACAAAAATCAGTCAAAAATTTGGTCTTTTTCAACTCTCAACAGTTATACCACAAAACGATGCCACTATACTAGAGCTAGGGTCTACGATGGAAAGTGAGCTCTCTAGACTCAAGGTCATGGAAAACATAGGGTATATCTAGTCTCATATGTCTGCGCATAGTGTGAGGAGCTAATCCATGTGACGAAGGCGGGAGTGGTGGCCATGGCACACAAAGTAAGAAGAAAGGAGAGCACAAGTGTAGGGAAGTAGAAAATGAAGGTGAAAATGAGTTTGGAGTTATAGCTTTTATGTATCTAAGATTTTAAATAAATATTTTTATAAAATTTTTAACCCTAAAGTTTCAAATTAAAACTCTTATCTTAGTTTCTTTATTTCAATACTTTCAAGTCACCATTAAAATTACTCATACAGATAAACGCTTCATTTTATATTATTATATCCTTGAATATGCTTGGATCGTTGAGTATATTCAAGTCCAACTAGAGAAAATATAGAAATTTTTTAAGAAAAGAAATCTAAAAGACCTTCAAAATCCCTTTGGATCCAATTTAATATTTAAATTTAAGAAATGAGTAGAAGAGATGAGCTACAATATAACATTATGCAAATACAAATTTCCATAGATTCTAGAACTCCACCCTGCGATTTAATTATGATATTAACTAGCACACTTGGATCACAATAAACTAACACGATCAAAATTAAAGGTCTATATTCGCTCTTTGTAATTGTTTTTTACAAGGATTCCAGTATCTCAAGGATATGTGGAGAAGTACATTGTTTACATGTTATGGATTGCTCACTACAAGTTTTGACTTTTCTATTATCTAACTTCAAATAGAAGTTGCAGAGGGGCTCATTGGACATTAATTGGATTTCTTGTCTCAGAAAAGAAATGGGCCAATGACTCTCTGCATTGACTACAAAAGGATTATGACCTTTCCACTAGATAACCACATCTATGAGAGATGTATGTGTCTCATCTGAGGTATCTTGATCCAAGCTGATATACTTTCCTCGCAAAATTCACCATCTTTTATATCAAAAGTGAATGCACATAGTTTGTCTAGTGATGAAATACCTGTAATAAAAATAAAAATAAAAAGAATGGTAAGTAAATGTGACTAACACAACAATTCATCTAAGCAAGACCTATGTTAATCAAATCAAGGCATGCAAAGTAGTAAAAAATATTTACTTGAATGTAAGATCAGATTGGTGTTCTTTTAACATGCCAAAACTCACCTAATAGCTGACTCATCCATTCCTTAGATGGACACTTGCATTGATAAGTAATATTTGTTTTCTTTAGAATATCACATGATCCAAACAAATGTGCAAACAATGAAAATGTAATAAACCAACTAAGATGCACATCTTTGGAGCATGTGGTGGGTTTCATAGCACTATTGATGTCAGATTTTATCTTGGACTTACATGCTCCTGACAACTCCAAGCTACCAATCAACCATTCACCACTAGATAGTGGTGGCAATGGGACATGCTGCAATCTTTGGCTTTCTACTGCATACAATAAATTATAAAAAATGATATTTTGAGTTGCAACTGGACTTGTAGAGTTATTATCATAGATCAAAGAACCTATGTTTTCATGCTAACCATGTATCTTGCTACTCAAACATTCCACATTCTACAATTTTTGCAAAGTTGATGGATATAGAGCTGTCAGTAAAACAAGATTGAATTAGAACACTGCAAAGATTTTTAAAAATAATTTTGATGCAAAAGAATAAACAATGATAAAATTTAAAAATATACTATTTTGTTTATAATTTAGAATGTAGTTCTCATCATGTACAAAGATTTGTTTGTGTGTGTAAACATGTTGGATCAACACTTTTGTTATTGTACTTGTTCCATTAAATACTTTTCTGAACTCTAAAATTCTATCTTTCCAATGTTTTCTGGGGTTTGCAACATCCTTACACTTGACCTTGAAACTCCCTTAAGTACTTGGATGCATCCAAATCCAATCCAACTTATAGTACTTATCACAAATCCAATTACTGCCACTATCTTTCCTATTGAAGACCTCCACTACAAGTATGTTATTGATGTTTTTTCTATGTGAAGACATCTATAATAACCAAATAGAAAAGTTACCTATCAGTATGTGTATAATTTTCAAATGTTCTCTCTAAATGAAATTAAATTTAAATGGAGCAAATTTTTTAAAAAACATGTAATTCTTTTCACAAACAAGCCCTGAGATGTTTAACAAGAAGTTGGCTTATAACAAGACCATTGCTCCTTCATTGAAAAATTCATGGAGTACAAAAACAAAAGAACTCTCGCATCAAAGCATACATATAACTTACATAGGATTTGTCCAAACGAGTTGAAATTTAACCATGGAGAAACAGAAAAAAAAACCAATATACCAATGGCTCTCTTTACAAAGAAGCCCTAAGATGTTGAAGAAGTTGAGTTTTTAAAAAATCATTCTTCTTTACCCTCAGAGATTCTCGGAGTACAAAAACAAAGGAGTGCTCAGTATGCATATAACTTGCATACATTTTGTGCGAACAAAATAAAATTTAACTATGGAGCAACAAAAAAACAAGACAACATACTTGTAACTTTGTTTACAGAAAAACCCTAAGATGTCGAGGAAGAAGTTGAGTGTTCAAATGATCATTGTTCTTGACTGTAAGAGACTCCTAGTGTACCAAAACAAGAGAAATTACATGTCAGAGAATGCACATAACTTGCACATGTTTTGTCCAAACCAGGTAAAATTTTACCATAGAACATCGATGGAAGAGAATAATATACTTGTAAAGTTTTGTGAAGAAAATCTTAGGGCTTTGGTAGAACAAGCTTTGCTCTCATAAAACATGTGAAGCTCACTCTGTATTTGTCTAGATGAAATGAAATTTCACACGGTTATGGATAGGGCAAGAAACAATGAGGCTGCAAAATTTCATCAGGAAAGAAGAAGAGGGGAAAGAGATATGATAAATTTGAGCTCTGTCTAAGAAAGAGGGGGAAATTGAAAAGAGGAGAAATGAAAAGTCAAACATATAAAAATAAAGAAAATGAAAATTCGAGTCACAAACTTCCAGGAAATGACAACATTGTATTCCCTACATTTCCCCTTATTTTATTGTTGAGGGAAGATTTGGGCCAGGATATGGCTAGAAGATTCATGTTACATGAATTTGGAATCCCTCATCTCTCATTGATAAGGCCTATATTTGTTTATTCACTCCTTAAGGGGCAAAAAAGAGAGTCCATATTTCTCCTAATGATGGTATTGTTTTACATTAGTTATTGTAATGAAGCATCATGGTGTTGCCTTAGGCAAGTGTGATTGACTTTGTTATTGGCGATTCCTATAGCTACCCATGGGGTGTGGAAGATGTCTCATGGAAGCCAATGCTTTCTACATACAGGCATCTACTCATAAAGTTGCTAGTATAAGCTTGATCACGAGCCAAGGAGATGTTACATTGACATATGATTAGGCTTAGAATGGGTGGGTCAAAAGCTTCTTGTGCTTAAAGATGTCCCTCAAGTTAGAGCCATCTTTAAAATCAAAACTTTGAAGTATGTAATCATGTGTTGGAGGGTATTTTCAATCTTATCTTGCATCTAATTCTTTTGTGTTTATGGTGATTTATTTTTCATGTGTAAATTGGACATAGCATTGGATTAGTTGTTTTTAGATGCATCAATATGTTGTGTAGAGCCCACATTTTTTGTTTAATGATTTACGTGGCCATTTGAATGAATGGGTGATTGGGTTTTAGTTTGTAAGAAGAGTTAAAGAATCAGGGGACTCACCCTCACAAGCAACACATGGATGCATACATACTCAACTCATTTACAAAATATTTATTAGCTTGGTCAAACTAATTTACCAATAATACATTCGCGTTAAGTTGTAAATGTAATTCATTATTATTGGTTTAAGAAAGTATGTGTTTTATCTTCGATCACATTTTGAAACTCTACCCCATATCTGAAGATATACTATGTGATGCTTAAATAGTCAGTTATGCATTAAATAATGAATTGTGGGGGGAATTTTTGAAATTCTTTATTACCTCATAAATGACCTCATATAGACACCCATGACTAGTCTTTGTAGCACTAGATTTTGTCATCATTATCACCTTGCTGTTTAAGCAAAGACTAGGAATTGAATATGGCAGTATAAGTGGTACATTGAACACGCCTATTGATGGATACAAATTCTTTGAAGTGGTCATGCGTAGGTTGCATTGTTGTTTCAAAATATGCTCAATACATAAGATTGATGATTTTCGACGTATTGCTACAATTAATATTAGCACTGCCATTGGTATGAAAAGCTAAGATTAGTTGGTAGTAGTTGTATCACCCATGGATTTGTGCTTTCTATGACATATTTCAAGCTCTTGGATTTATCTTGGGTGTAAGAGTTTTGTAGTGTGTAGTGGATTTAGTGAGTTGTACAAAATATATTGGTAGTTTCTCTTTAACATCATTTGTGCAACTTTGGTCAAGTCAATGTCTAATTTGCAACCATTTTGAATGATTGTATTAAATTTTATCATTTTGATGCTTAATTGAAATGCTAAATTCAGAATTAAAAATTGAGTACCTCAAGGGTCCATGACCCATTGCTATGAAAGCATCAATATTATCCAACATGGTGTGCATGGCAAGCCCATGTGAGAGTGTAGCCATTGATCATGCATGACCTTTTGACTTGTATCTATAGCTAATAATATGTTCAAATAGTAAGTAGTTTGTTGGTTAAAGTTACTTTTAAGATCAACTATCAATATAGTGTACTCATAATAGTGATTGGAAACTATACTAAGGTGTAGTATGAATGACAAACTAGTGCAAATTTGTTATATATTGCTTTGATGTTCTAATTAATTGAATATTTGAGTGGACATTATGAATGGGACTTTCTTTACTTTATTGGCATAAAAGAAAAAACAATAGGTTACATTAGACTTCTTATATGGAAGCTTGGCCGATGTGCATTGCCACAAATGAGAGTTGGTTGCTAGTGTAATTGCTCAATTGATTTGGATTAGAAGCTATAGTTTGAACCTCATCATATTTCTATTGTAGACTCTAGGATCTAAACAAAGATGATTTGCACTTGATGGTAGGTAATCGGAGAGATGGCAAGGTGACTTTGGGCATATGAGGAGGAGATGATTCATTTGTACTTGAGTCTTTGAAACCTTCTTCCACTTTGAGTCAAATATGGTTTGGTGTTATAGCTTGTTGGATTGTTATTTATGCAGCCCTTTTATTTCTAATGTGCTTCATAGTCCCTTATATGACTTATTTTAAACTTTTTATTTTACCTCAACATATGTGCTTCGTTCTACATTATTATATCCTTGAATATGCTTGGATCGCTGAGTATATTTAAGTCCAACTAGAGAAAATATAGAAAAATTTTAAGAAAAGAAATCTAAAAGACCTTCAAAATCCATTTGGATCTAATTTAATATTTAAAGTTAAGAAATGACTGGAAAAGATGAGGTACAATATAACATTATGCAAAGACAATTTTCCATAGATTATAGAACTCCAGCCTGCAACTAGCACGCTTGGATCACAATAAACTAACATTATCAAAATTGAAAGTACTCTAAAGGTTTGTATTCACTCTTTATAAATTTTTTTACAAGGATTCCACTATCTCAAGGATATGTGGAGAAGCACATTGTTTACATGTTATGGATTGCTCACTACGAGTCCTGACTTTTCTATTATCTAACTGCAAATAGAAGTTGTAGAGGGGCTCATTGGACATTAATTGGATTTCTTGTCTAAGAAAAGAAATGGGCCAATGACTCTCTGCATTGACTACAAAAGGATTATGACCTTTCCACTAGATAACCACATCTATGAGAGCTGTATTTGTCTCATCTCAGGTATCTTGATCCAAGCTGATCCACTCTCCTCGCAAAATTCACCATCTCCTATATCGAAAGTGAATGCACATAGTTTGTCTAGCGATGAAATACCTGTAATAATTTTTTAAAAAAATAATGGTAAGTAAATGCGACTAACACAACAATTCATCTAAGCAAGACCTATGTCAATTAAATCAAGGCATGCAAAGTAGTAAAAAATATTTACTCGAATGTAAGATAAGATTGATGTTCTTTTAACTTGCCAAGACTCACCTAATAGCTGACTCATCCATGCCTCAGATGGACACTTGCATTGATAAGTAATATTTGTTTTCTTTAGAATATCACATGAACCAAACAAATGTGCAAACAATGAGAATGAAATAAACCAACTAAGATGCACATCTTTAGAGCATGTGGTGGGTTTCATAGCACTATTGATGTCAAATTTTATCTTGGACTTACATGCTCCTGACAACTCCAAGCTACCAATCAACCATTCACCACTAGATAGTGGTGGCAATGGGACATGCTGCAATCTTTGGGCTTTCTAATGCATACAGTGAATTATAAAAAAAGATATTTTGAGTTGCAAGTTGACTTGTAGAGTTATTATCATAGATCAAAGAACCTATGTTTTCATGCCAAACATGTATCGTGCTACTCAAACATTCCACATTCTACCATTCATGCAAAGTCGATGGATATAGAGCTATCAGTAAAATAAGATTGAATTAGAACACTGCAAAGATTTTTAAAAACAACTTTGATGCAAAAGAATAAACAATGATAAAATTTAAAAACTTACTATTTTGTTTATAATTTGCAATGTAGTTCTCGTCATGTGCAGACATTTGTTTGTGCGTGTAAACATGTTGGATCAACACTTCTGTTACTGTACTTGTTCCATTAAATACTTTTCTAAACTCTAAAATTCTATCTTTCCAATATTTTTTGGGGTTTGCAACATCCTTACACTTGACCTTGAAACTCCCTCAAGTACTTGGGTGCATCCAAATCCAATCCAATTTATAGTACTTATCACAAATCCGATTACTCCCACTATCTTTTCTATTGAAGACCTCCACTACAAGTATGTTATTGATATTTTTTCTATGTGAAGACATCTATAATAACCAAGTAGAAAAGTCACCTATTAGCATGTGTATAATTTGCAAATGTTCTCTCCAAATGAAATTAAATTTAAATAGAGCAATTTAAAAAAAACATTTTACATGTAATTCTTTTCACAAAGAAGCCCTGAGATGTTAAACAAGAAGTTGACTTTTAACAAGACCATTGTTCCTTCATTGACAAATTCCTAGAGTACCAAAACAGAAGAACTCTCACGTCAAAGCATACATATAACTTACATAGGATTTGTCCAAATGAGTTGAAATTTAACCATGGAGAAACAGAAAAAAAAGACAATATACCAATGTCTCTCTTTGCAAAGAAGCCCAAAGATGTTGAAGAAGTTGAGTTTTTAAAAAAACATTCTTCTTCACCCTCATATATTCTTGGAGTACAAAAACAAAGGAGAGCTTAATATGCATATAACTTGCATATATTTTGTTCGAACAAGATAAAATTTAACTATGGAGCAACAAAAGAACAAGACAACATACCTGTAACTTTGTTTACAGAGAAACCCTAAGATGTCGAAGAAGAAGTTGAGTGTTCAAATGATCATTGTTCTTCACTGTAAGAGACTCCTAGCGTACCAAAACAAAATAAATTACATGTTAGAGAATGCACATAACTTGCACATGTTTTGTCTAAACGGGATAAACTTTTACCATAGAACAACCATGGAAGAGAATAATATACTTGTAAAGTTTTGTGAAGAAAATCTTAGGGCTTTGGTAGAACAAGCTTTGCTCTCATAAAACATGTGAAGCTCACTTTGTGTTTGTCTAGACGAAATGAAATTTCACACGGTTAGGGATAGGGCAAGCAATAATGAGGCTGCAAAATTTCATCACGAAAGAAGAAGAGGGGAAAGAGATATGATAAATTTGAGCTCTGCCTAAGAAAGAGGGGGAAACTGAAAAGAGGAGAAATGAAAAGTCAAACATATAAAAATAAAGAAAATGAAAATTCGAGTCACAAACTTCCAGGACATGACAACATTGTATTCCCCACATTTCCCCTTATTTTATTGTTGAGGGAAGATTTGGGCCAAGATATGGCTAGAAGATTCATGTTACATGAATTTGGAATCCCACCTCTCTCATTGGTTAGGTCTATATTTGTTTATTCACTCCTTAAGGGGCAAAAAAGAGAGTCCATATTTCTCCTAATGATGGTATTGTTTTACATTAGTTATTGTTATGAAGCATCATGGTATTGCCTTAGGCGAGTGTGATTCACTTTGTTATTGGCGATTCCTATACCTACCCATGGGGTGTGGTAGATGTCTCATGGAAGCCAATGCTTTCTACATACATGCATCTACTCATAAAGTTTCTAGTATAAGTTTGATCACGAACCAAGGAGATGTTACATTGACATATGATTAGGCTTAGAATGGGTGGGTCAAAAGCTTCTTGTGCTTAAAGATGTCCCTCAAGTTAGAGCCATCTTTAAAATCAAAACTTTGAAGTATGTAATCATGTGTTGGAGGGTATTTTCAATCTTATTTTGCATCTAATTATTTTATGTTTATGGCAATTTATTTTTCATGTGTCATTGGACATAGCATTGGATTAGTTGTTTTTAGATGCATCAATATGTCATGTAGAGCCCACATTTTCTGTTTAATGATTTATGTGGGCCATTCGAATGAATGGTGATTGGGTTTTAGTTTGTAAGAAGAGTTAAAGAATCAAGGGACTCACCCCTAGAACCAACACGTGGCTACATACATACTCAACTCATTTACAATATATATATTAGCTTGGTCAAACTAATTGTACCAATAATACATTCTCGTTAAGTTGTAAGTGTAATTCATTATTATTGGTTCAAGAAAGTATGTATTTTATCTTCCATCACATTTTGAAACTCTACCCCATATCTGAAGATATATTATGTGATGCTTAAATAGTCATTTATGCATTAAATAATGAATTGTGGGGGGATTTTTTTAAATTCTTTATTACCTCATAAATGACCTCATATAGACACCCATGACTAGTCTTTGTAGCACTAGATTTTGTCATCATTATCACCTTGCTATTTAAGCAAAGACTAGGAATTGAATATGGCAGTACAAGTGGTACACTCAACAAGCGTATTGATGGATACAAGTTCTCTAAAGTGGTCACGCATAGGTTGCATTGTTGTTTCAAAAAATGCACAATACATAAGAATGATGATTTTCGACGTATTTCTACAATTAATATTAGCACTGCCATTGGTATGAAAAGTTAAGATTAGTTGGTAGTAGTTGTATCATCCATGGATTTGTGCTTTCTATGACACATTTCAAGCTCTTGGATTTATCTTGGGTGTAAGAGTTTTGTAGTGTGTAGTACATTTAGTGAGTCGTAAAAAATATGTTGGCACTTTCTCTTTAACATCATTTGTGCAACTTTGGTCAAGTCAATGTCTAATTTGCAACCATTTTGAATGATTGTATTAAATTTTATCATTTTGATGCTTAAGTGAAAATATCAATTCGGAATTAAAAATTGAGTACCTCAAGGGTCCATGACCCATTGCTATGAAAGAATCAATATTATCCAACATGGTGTGCATAGCAAGCCCATGTGAGAGTGTAGCCATTGACCATGCATGACCTATTGACTTGTATCTATAGCTAATAATATGTTCAAATAGTAAGTAGTTTGTTTGTTAAAGTTACTTTTAAGATCAACCATCAATATAGTGTACTCATAATAGTAATTGGAAACTATACTAAGGAGGAGTATGAACGACAAACTAGTGCAACTTTGTTATATATTGCTTTGATGTTCTAATTAATTGACGATTTGAGTGGAGATTATGAATGGGACTTTCTTTACTTTATTGGCATAAAAGAAAAAACAATAGGTTACATTAGACTTCTTATATGCAAGCTTGGCCGATGTGCATTGCCACAAATGAGAGCTGGTTGCTAGTGTTATTGTTCAATTCATTTGGATTACAAGGTGTAGTTTGAACCTCATTATATTTCTACTATATACTCTAGGATCTAAACAAATATGATGTGCACTTGATGGTAGGTAATGGGAGAGATGGCAAGGTGACTTTGTGCATATGAGGAGGAGATGATTTATTTGTACTTGAGTCTTTGAAACCTTCTTCCACTTTGAGTCAAATATGGTTTGGTGTTATAGCTTGTTGAATTGTTATTTATGGAGCCCTTTTATTTCTAATGTGGTTCATAGTCCCTTATATGACTTGTTTTAAACTATTTATTTTACCTCAACAAAGGTGCCACCAAAACTTATTTAGGGCTCATATAAGAAGGAACCTTCTCCAAGGTTGTTTGACAGGCATTGTTAAGCACTTTCACATAAACTAAAAACCCCCAGAAAAACATTAGATAGGTAGGATTTTTTAAGCTTAGCTATTTGTGTGACTGTTTATTTTGTTGTTTTATAGCTCGATTTTTTATGTTTGTCTAGATCAAAAATTGTTTTTTCATTTTATTTGGATTTTTAAAGCGTGAAACTATACTTGGAGATCATCTCCTGATTTTATCAATGACTTCCATGCCAAGGGTTGGGTTGATGCACTCTTGCACCATTTTTGAGCACTAGCACGACATGATGCCCACTGCAGCTATATGTAGTAAACCTTAAATACATGCATATTGGAGAGAGCACCTTTCATTGAGCACACATAGTTCTTTGCGCACACGAGAGTTGCAATCTTTATCACCAAAATAGGAAATGTTGGATGAGTGGACGAGTGAGTTTGAGGGTCATGAAGGATGCCTATAGTTGTGAGATGGGTTGTTTTACTTGGTCAACATCATGAAGACCATATTTTTGTTGAGTGATTGTGAGATTTTGGGCGGCACTTGGAGCAGAGTATAACATTTCTTCTTCACTACGTGATGAGAAGTGAGACTAAGGATTGCAAATTAATCAAGGAACAATGTTTGCATTTTGCATGATGCATGGGCACTAGTAGATAGGCTAGGCACCATTTTTTAGTGCATTCACTAAGGATTGCAAATTAATCAAGGAACAATGTTTGCATTTTGCATGATGCATGGGCATTAGTAGATAGGCTAGGCACCATTTTTTAGTGCATTCATGTTTTGGAATATTGCATGAATAGTTTGAGTGAATGACAAGTCTCAGATCTACATTTTTTCTCAAATAATGTGTGATTGAGCACATAGTTCATCTTTAGAAGCATGATTTATTGGTAGGACACTTTGCATTGAAACAAAGTCGAGTACATAAGAAATATCATTATTCTTTGCAAAACATAAGGGAGGCTTGAGTTTATCTACAAGGATTATTATGGTTGGAATCTCGAGATTTGTACTTAGATGACTTCTATTTTGATTTAACATTATCCTTAGTTAATGGCTTAGTCAAACATTGCCAAAAAGTACAATTTCCTAGGTTTCCTGAACGAGTTGGGCACTATATTTCGTGTTGATATTTGTTACTATAATAGGCCATGCCATGTGAAGAAAGCAAGGGATCAAAGACAAAGAAAACATTTGTTGGAGGGTATTGAGTAGCAGATTATGCAAGATTTCAATAGTGGGAAGTCTCGTGCATATGGATTAATGACCTTTGAAAGAGAGTAGTTTGTGGAAGAAATATTGACTCAAGGTAGGGTGCATGAAGTGGATGGGAAAAAGCATCTACTGGAGCACTCAAATAGGTGAAGGTAATTCATTACCGAGAAGCAATGAGGTCAAGCAAGAGAGACTCTAACATGTTACCTAGTTTCATGAGTTGGCTTTTAGTTTCAACAGGTGGAAAGGATTCTACGGTCTTACTACATTTTTTGAAGGTAGGATATGTGGCAACAAAGGCCAAACAAGGATTTAATAATGGGCGATGTTGTGTCATCATCCAAGTGTGGCGCCCCATCTGCAGTATCTACTTCGGGAGTTTAGATGCTTTCCTAGAAATTAAATAGGAAGGCAATATGATTTGAAGCTACATCTTTCATGTGAATTAGATTGATACTAGACTAGTCATACAAGAAAGCTAAGTGTGGCCTCAAAAGGTGGTGTTGAGGTGGCATTTTGAGCTAATGAGTGAGTGGCATGTCAGTCCCATTATGCTCAACGACTTCATCTTCATGGATCAACTTTGATGAAGATTATTAGAATGGAATTACTAGAAGATACCAACCACCGAAAAGAAGATGTTGATATTAATATGTAATGAGCCAGAAGTAGGATGGTCATGAGCACAACATAAAAAGGAAAATTTATTGGAAAATTCCTTAAAGCTTTCTAAGAGTGTTGTAATAAAAGCTTAAATGTAAAAGAAAAGTTAAAGTATATGCATATCTTCTGGATATGTGTTTCTTTTCTTTTGTTGCTTGAGGAGCTTTAGAAAGACATTGAGGTGTCTCCAAACCTCCATCCATAGAAATGTAAGTTGCAGTGTTCTTGCAACATTTGTTGTTATCCTACATAGCTCTCTCCAATGCTCCAAGTAATGCTCACCTATTTTCTTGTATGGTTTTCTAAATAACATCTGGCTTTTTAGCCTCCCATTGAGACATGAGCCAAGACATCTCTTATTTTCCCTAAAAGTGTTGAATCTTTTCTTAAGTTGTAGTCCAATACCTTGTTCATGATGCAAATGCTAACTCTTTCAATCTTTTGTCCTTTTTGAATCTGTGCTTCATCTAACTTCACGGAAAACTTCAAAACACTGTGAGATTCCTCTATTGTGAGTCTATACATGTGAAACATTGCAATCTACACTCTTCTTAGATCAACCCATATATTGTTAAACACATTGCATTCAAAACTAGATTTTCCTATTGTCTTTTCCTATGGCATGGACGCTTCGATATTAATGTTTTCCCCAAAAATATGTGGAATCTTACGATTCATAGTAGTCCTTGCAACCAATACTGCAAGGGCTTGAGCAACCCAAATGCAGTTATTCTATTATATTTAAGATTTTTAAACTATAATCTAGAGATAGCACGATAACCTTTTCGACTAATACCCACAGTATCACATGTCTCTATAATTTTGTTTGGTTTTATTGTGTACTTTAAGTCCTTTACCAATTCTTTGAGAGTTGGGCCTCTCAAATCGACATTCTGAGGTGACTTAAGAATCCTCAAAATTTCATTCTTATTCATGGTCTCTTTTAAAAGGGTTGAATCTCTCCTCACTTTCTCGAATATTAATGCTCAATATGTGAGAGACATATTTCTTGAAGATTCAATCTTCTTTTCTTTACTCACACACACAAGCTAGTTGTATTTTTTAATGGTCTCTTCCTCTCTCTGAATACTATTGGAGTTTCCTTTAGGTGTGCTATCTTGTCTTGTAATAACTTATTAGCATTTTCCAAAATGTCAATCTTATTTATTAGCTCAAAAATGTTTATTTGTACAATTAATAATGTTTTTCTCATTTCTATCATTTGAGCCATGTATGTGCAAGATACAGAGCATAACCTTGTGCAATAGCCAAGCATCCCGTTATAACCTTTCCCAACATATCTTATGTAGTCATGAATATTAAAAAAATTGGGAGGTTTACTTGTACAAGGATCCTTGGGATAAATATTTCCATCCACCCACAAATCCATATGTTTATTCCCTTGAGTTCACAATATGTTAGTCTCCATCTCATCTATTAGTACTTGATGATGTAAATTTCTCCATGATGTATAAATTGGATCTAGTTGGATGGTAAGTTTGTACTTGCATGTACTCGCATCTATATTGCAGAGGTGTGGCTAAATATTTTAGCAGATCAACCATAAATGAATCTCATAGTGATAAGAAAGTGAGCACAAAGAAGAGAATGGAAAAAGAGTGGTTAGTGTGTGAAAATAAGACACGAGATTAGACGAACGTGATTTTGGCAGACATATCTTGAAAATACAAATCCTCCCAAGTTTCCAGACAAAAATGCTCGAAAAGATAACCTTGACATAAATTAAAAGATGAGAGCAATTAATGGCTAATGCCTTCAATGAATTAAATATTCTCTCTTTAATCACAAGCATTTTTGGTCCTAATGAAGAATCCATATAAGCATGTAACATCCGTGAAATGTCCTATAGGCATTCAAAACATAGACTTGCAATCTATAAGCTTGCTAAGTTACTATGTATTCCAACAAGAAAACTTCAATAGACTTAGCAAAGGAAGATCAAATCAATCCAAAAGAGCATCCAAAATGATCTGCCAACATCAATATATAGGCATATTAGCATCAGTGAAGCTCTATAGAATGAAGAGTATGATGTCCACAGGTAGTATACAACAAACTTTTTTAAATAGTGAGGCGATTGCTGTGATCTTCTACTCTAAGTAGTGCCTAGGTTGAAGTTAGTGAATCCTAAGAGCATGCAAAAGGTTGCCCATGTGCTAGGAGCCAATGGCCATGTGAGGAGGCAGCTTGCAAATGAAGTGTAGAGGCTTGGAAAACACGCCGCATACCCTGTGTGTTTACTATGTTTACTACTAGTCACCCTACGAAGAATGTTGAAGCTCAATAAGCACTAAATAGTTCTCAATGCATCCACAATGAGGTCTTGGAACAAGGTAGACAATCGAGAGATGAAGGGACATCCTCCTTGGACATGGTCACATCTTGCTACAACTCTGCATGTAGGATAGCCTTCACCAGTTCCCATGAGGTGGTGAGCATGCATGTGTACTCCTATGCCAATACACAAAAGTAAAGCACCTTTACTAATAATGATGATGCACATTACTAAGCCAATAACCCTTGTTAGCATTCTTTTTAAAGGGACTCCTTTAAACTATGAAACCTCCTATATGTTTAGAAATAATTGTGCTTACAAAACAAAAGGGGAATTTCTTCGGCAACCCTTCAAGTTTGAGGCGTGGACCGAAACGATGTTCATGTGAAGCTCGATTTTGAAAAATGCTAATTGGCCAGCTTTATAGTTGCAACAAAAGCTTCGAGATGCCCCAAACCTGATCACGCTTCGCGTATGCTATAGAGAGTTGTAGCCTATTAAAATGACTAATCACTTGAAAATCAAACTTAGCATAAACACTTTATGTTATCTACTTTTATTACATGGCAAACATATTTACAAAACATCACATCTGTGATGAAACGTCACAGATGTCTCAACGTATTAAGATGTATATACCAATTCAAATTAATACAATTGATAACTTCTGCATACACTGAATAACAACAATCTCTGTCTATTATTACTGCAACCGACTTCCTACATGGTATCTCACCTACATTGAGAAGCCGCTTGACGCCATAACTCTCCATGCAGCGTGCTTGCTCCTGACCTTTAATCCGAACAGTCGTTGCAATGGCCCAAGCCGTTGCTGCATCCAAAACCTACAAAGTCCACAAAATGACCGACACCAACTATCAACCATGGAAGATGACAATTGAATTACTGATGCACAAACTTGACCTGCTTACCATTGTGGATGGACTATTCCAATGCCGGATCCCACCGACTCAGCGAATGCACAACCTATGATCGATTGGAAAGCGAAAGATCTCACAGCGCGTCTCGAACTATTTCTGCACATGGACGATAAACAAAAACAGGCTGTAAGAACTTTGAATACTGCATTTGCGATATGGAAACAATTACGAGAAGCTTATCAACATAGTGATGTTTCATCGCAAGTATCTAATCTTAAAAAATTGATGAAAGTTAATATGATTGATTCTGATGACGTTTCTAAATTTTTACAAGCTTGGCGGATTGCCATGGACGATCTTACTATATCTGGTCTGATTTCACCCGATAATGTACAAGCCATTTGCTTGCTTGCCTCTTTACCTTCTTCATGGAAACCCTTCTTTACTACTCAAATAAATTAGGCCAATCTCACTGTTCCTTTGTTAACCCCAGCAATTCTACAAGAAGCAACCATGCGAAACTCTATGTCAACCCCATCTACATCTACTAATTATCCTCTTGCTATGTATGCAAGACCACGGTGTCGAAGGGTTTTTGAAAGCAAAGTCGTGACCACAGAGGTCCTTGACAAATTTCAAGATAGAAGATCAAACATGTGAATAAGCAAAACGAGAAAATGATGCCAAGTAACAATTGTATTACTGCCAAGATGTTTACAAAATACAAGATGAATTCCAATCTGATCAGTCCACTGGTTTTAGGCCATCCGATTTAATTCTGTAGCATTTTTAGATCCTTCTGCTATAATGATCATATGGATCTTTGAAGCTCCTTCTTACATGTGAGGCTTCTTGTGTAGGGAAGCGTGTTTTATCAGGCCCAATTTGACATGTTTTACATATTGAAAGTGCTGTTTGGGAAGACCTGAGTATGCTCCAGCATTGCATTCCTCTCCCATGGTTTGTGCACAAGCATTCCAACAACTCTTTAGAAGACTGATGAGACAAACAGATTTCTAACTTAGCAACTCTCTCTTTTACATAAGAAGAGCTGAACTCTGTTGTGACAACATGATCTTTTTATTCAGACAGGTAATTATTGTCTATGTTCAAATCCACAGCCATATCCTTAACAAAAGACTCCTCAAAAGGCCAGTCTCTAGAAGACCCTTCTTTTTCCACATCAAGAATGCCCTGGCCTGGCTGTAAGCTCCAATTGCTCTCCCTGGCATGTTGTCAATAATGCGCCCAGCTCTAGCAATTGAATCTGACCTAAACAGAGCACGAGCTTCATCTCTTTCCCTTTGCCACAGTTTGACGATCGATATCGGCCTCCTCTCTCCATTCAGCAACAACCCTTTCGTAGATACTCTTCAATGAGAATAGACAATAATGCATTGTTACAAAAGAAGGGAAATTTTAACTGGTGAAGTCAACCCTGACTTCTCTGTAGCATCACTTGGCACAGCATCTCAACATATTTGGATAATCCATATAGCCAGTTGCCCTAGCGGTTCTTTCATTTAAAATACTAGGAAAAAAGAGTGAAGTACGGTGTCACGCGTCCTGCCAGCAGGCAATGGTTTCAGGGGTCACAAGCTCATGCAAAAACATCTTCTCTCAACCCAAGCACAAGCACGTTATTGCACGGTAGAGTAGAACCTTTCTACCCACTTCTTCCAGTCAATATTTTGAGCACATACTATTGTTGATCACCTGTTGCCCGTCGGATCCCTGCAGAGACTGTGAGGACATTTCAAAGATATGGAGTGGTAAGCAATTATCTTACTGGCAAGTCCTCATAGGATATCGTCTCGTTCTGCCTTGCTAACGGAGAATTTCTGAAACCCTGCCTAGTCTGTGATGAAATTCTGGCAAAATGATTCAGGTGTGGAGATCAGATGCTTCCCGCAGTAGAATTATTCAAGCTCCCGTTATGGAGAGAGAAGTATAGTCACTAAGCAGATACTTTGCCCAAGTTTGGCATGCTGAAAAGAATCGTGGTCCTTCCAAGCCACTCCGGTACACAGCGTTACTGAGATTAGGCACGTAGCATTCACAGCAACTGTCCTATTCACGGGGCCGTTTTGCAGGTTGCCCATCATTCCCTCATATATTGCGGTCTCCCCCTCTCTCTCCATGTGGCTCTTCAGCATACACCCGCAGTTGTCTTCCCCCATTCGAGCTCAGAGAATGAGGACCCATTCCGAAAGGCAAAAGCTGCTTAATTCCTCTTCTTCCCTCCCAACATAGTTTTTCTGGTTTGCTAATTTTGTCAAAGATAAATGCTTTTTCAAATAGCCGGCTAATTTGCTCCTTCCCTCTGAATGACCCAAGACGTACATGGTGTATGTGGCCTGCCTCAATAACCCTACGGACAACCCCGACAACAGTTGGACCTTCTGAAAAATGTAAAGTGTCTCTGAAAAATTCTACACTTTGATCATAGGAGGCAAGCATTCCCATGTTGAGAGCCATGGCACGAACAATAGTGGGTCCAGCTCCTTTCCACAAGGCAAGGACACCCTCATCTGCAGAAATTCTGTAGAGAGCATGGAACACATTGGTGTAATTTTTGTGTTGTGCAAGGGGTAATGTGTTGTAAGCTTGCATTCCAATCAATGCAAGATCAGCAGGATTACCAAAGCAACCACCAATCGCTCCAGTTGTCAACCCACATAACACCTTCTGATAAAGTGGAAGTGGCTTTCCTTCATTGGCTTGAGTAGCTTTGTTGGTCAGTATCCTACTAAAAAATGTGAGCATCATTACATGAAAAAAGTTCTCCAAAAGGTTGAGGTTCCTTCACATTACCAAGCTGATTAACAACCTTAGTGTCCTTTGACCCATCCTCATGAACTAGATCCAGTATGGGACCGACAAGAGCAACATTATCTGTCCCTTCAAAGGCTGAACGAGGTGAAGTTTCTCGTACAACTTGCCACTCTCGTATCTGACCATGCTCCTGCATCTGTGACAAGATAGTACCATCTGTATAATCATTTTTTAACTTGATTGACGTCGGCAGTATTAGGCAACAACTCAAATTCTTGCTTCATTTTGCACCCTTCTCACCCCTGTTTATAATAGCAGTTGCTGCCTCTCTAGCTTCATTTAGATGTGCCTTAAGCAGGCTTATAGGATGACAGCACTCAAAATGTCTGGAGGTACAAGAAAACGAAAGAGCTTTTAGATGTTTACCATCATCAATTAGCATTTCAATCACCTCTTGAGCCTTGGACATCCATATGCTCCTTGGCATCTTTTACAAACCTTATTGTTGTCACAATGGCTTTCATTTGAAATAAATCATGTTGATGTGCTGTCTCCTATTCATCATTATATTGCCCACCTCCATGGGGTCTGTAGGTGTGCTTTTGGGTGAACATCAAATCATCTACTAAACAGTGAGGTTTGATCTCCAGCCCAAGCAAAACAAAATGCAAACACAACGACTAAGTATGCACAAAGTAACAAATGTCACACACACAACTTTTTGGTGGATTCCACACCTCGAATACGCAACAGTACGACAACGGCCTCCTTATTATAAACCTCATCCTTTATCACAACCCTGTTCCCACTAACATTAAAAAATCTTCACGACCATCCTCAATGTAAAAAAATTTCTGATTGACTAAGCCTTATTGTCGCATTTGTAACCGAACGGGACATCTCTCCCGAGATTGCTGGTACAACAAAAATATCAAGAACAAAATTAGATTACAAAAAAGTCATATTAATTATGCTTCTAACTGTGAGGGTCTTGATGACTCTTACTATGATGTTGATGAGGTCTCATACTCATCGGATGCATCTTCTACGGAAGATGATTTTCTAGCATTTATGGCCACTCATGTTCAACTACCGACATCGGAGCCACATGTCACTTGACTTCGCAAAAAGATTGGCTTCACCAGTACCGTTCCCTGTCAACCCCATTTGACATCCGATTTGGAGATAATGGTATCCAAAAAGCTATCGGTGTGGGCATTGCCCACATTGAGCTATCAAAACATGGTCTCCATTGACCACGTTTACTATGTTCCACATCTTGCGAAAAACCTTTTCTCCGTTAGCAAAATCACAAGTTCATCTACTTTTGTAGAATTTCACCATGACCATTGTGCGATTCATCATTGCCTTCCTTTGGGTCATACCTATATGGTTACATGTCCAAAGTATGACCGTCTTTAATTTCTTGGTCATACGGTCACACCTATTTATTCTATTACTGCTGCGAATTCTTCCATAATGATACCCTATAAGACACTTTTATGGGACTATCGCCTCGGCCATCTTAACCACAAGTCTTTGCTTCACATTTTAAAATTTGGACTTGCCCTAAACTTTACATTACCATCTCATAGTCATTTATCTCTATGTGAGGGTTGTATTCATGGCAAATTAACTACTTCAAAATTTCCTAAACATAGGGCTCCTACGGCCAAACCATTACAAATCATCCACATTGATTTATGTGGTCCTCTACTTGTGCAGTCGCTCACCCATAATGAGTATTTTCTTACCTTCATTGATGATTATACTTGGTTTACAATTGTCTCTTTCCTCAAAAACAAAACCTTCGACACAGTTCTCCAAGCCTTTCAGGTCTATCATCACTTGGTTGAAAATCAATTACTCTTTACAATTCAGGCTCTACAAGCTGACAATGAGGGGGAATATACCTCTCATTTATTTTGTACTTACTGTGATATTCATGGGATTGATCAACGACTCACTGTACTCGATACTCCCCAACAAAATGGCATTGCTGAATGATACAATCGTACATTAATGGATGCTGCCCATAGCATGCTGAAGGTCGCAGGTTTATCTTCTTCTTTCTGGGAAGAAGCAATTTCAATAGCCTGTTATATACAAAATCGTGTCATTTCCAAAAGCATCAACGCTATACCATACACCAAATGGTTTGGCAAATTACTTAATTACATGCATCTTCAAATCTTTGGCTCCCCTATGCATGCTTTTATTCCCAAGGATAATCGCAACAAGTTGCAAGATCATGCCATGAAAGCCATTTTTGTTGACTATGGTGAACCTCACGGCATTAAAGGATATCGCTTGTATGATCCAAGGCAATGACGATTCTTCTTTGCGTGGACACTCATCTTTGATGAGGACTCCTTGATTCTTCTTTGATGAGGACTCCTTGATGTGGACAATCACCAAGTGAGAACATAGACCCACTTTCCCAAATCTCGATTGTTGATTTACCTACCTCTTCATCCTTAGTCTCATGGTGGGCTCCTCTTGATCCTGTCGTGGTGATACCTCCACCACTTCTAGCTCCTCTCGCTGCTGCGCCACTGCTTGGCGGTTCTCCTGCTGCTGCTATCCTCCTTGCGCGTGTCCCACCTGCGCCTGTAACACCCACCTCTGCATCACGGGTTTGCTGTTCTCCTTCTCCCAGAGGCACAGTGTATGTGTACTCTCGGTTTACTAGCTTGGCCTATGGACAATGTCTCTTTACTAGCCCACGTGTTCCTCATTCCCAATCCCTTTGCCACACACGGGTTGCACATGCATCTTCTTCTAGCCCTATGTTGGTCGAAGCATTTTCACTTCCTTCACCAACTTAACTAGCAATTCCATGTGTCCCTGAAGTTCCCCCTTTGGACTTGTCAAATTTTCCTCCTCTTCCCTCTTCACATAAAGGGCCTTTTTCCCCTTCAACTTCTTTTTCACCTCCCTCTACGTTTGTTGCTCCTTCCTCTACATCCTCTTCTCCCACTCTCAACCCATCCGAATCTCCTCCTTCCACGCGCCAACGCTCTTTGTCCGACCTCTATGCCAGCACCCATTGCGTGGATTCCTTTCTCTTGGATTGCTCCTATACTGAGGTTATGCCTCCTTGGAGCTTCTAGCCTCTAATTCCTCACTTGATTCGCTGGAACTTTTGCCAGTGGATGATGTGTTGAAAGGACATGAAGCAGTACATTGGCGGGCTGCTATGGAATCTGAATTAGCATCCCTTCGCTCTAAGCATACGTGGTCCCTTGTACCCCTTCCTCCTGATCGCAAGCGAGCTAGTTGTAAGTGGATTTTACACTGTAAACATAATCCTGATGGTTGTATTGCTCGGTATAAGCACGCCTTGTCACGCGCGGTTTTAGTCTGGTGGAAGGTTGTGATTATCATGAGACCTTCTCTCCAGTTCTCTGTATGGTTTCTTCTCGTGTTCTTTTGGCACTAACTACTTTGTTGGACTTTGAGCTCCACCATCTAGATGTGCAGACTACCTTCTTACATGGTGACCTTCCGAAGGAGATCTATATGGAGCAGCCCCCGCACTTTGTTGATGCCAATGTTCCGCAACATGTATGCCATCTCCATCACTCCTTGTATGGACTTATGCAGTCTCCCCGACTTTGGTTCCAATGCTTCAATGCATTCATGCTTCAATCCGGGTATTCTTGTCTCGTATCTGAACCAAATATTTATATTCGTCATCAACCTAATGCATTTCTTCTAGTTGCTTTATATATTGATGATATGGGTGTAATTGTTGCTCATTCTTCACTCATTACTATTGCCAAAAATGAACTAATCTCTTCCTTTGCTATTACCGATTTAGGTCAACTTTCCTACTTTCTTGGCCTACAAGTCACTTGTAATAGGGCTCATGGTTCACTTCAACTTCATCAGTCAAAATTTGTTTGTGAAACACCATATTGGAAAATATGGGAATTTCCCATAAGTTTCGGACACATGGTCAAATCTTTGGATTTATCATAACTTGAACACTATAACTCCAAATCAAGCGCTCTATAGCTCGACAAATTCCATTTTTCAAGCGCTTTCCAATGATAGGTCACATCATATGGTTTTGAGAAATTTATGGGCATGTTATTGGGGTACCACCTTTTTAGTATTCAAAAAATGGGAATTGGGAGATTCCCAAACTCACTAATTTTGTGTTTTGAGCTCTTACAATAGTATGGGATGGCTTCCATTAAACCCGTTGTTACACCTTTACCGGTCCCTTGTAAACTTTCTCTGTTTGATTGTCCTATCTCTCCCACAGATAAGACATTCATGGCACAATATCGGTACAGGCAATTACTTGATAAACTCCATTATCTAGTCACTGGATCATGCCCTGACTTATGTTTTAGTATAAACTTTCTTTCATGCTTTATGCATAATCCTAGTCTTAAACATTGGAAGGTCATGGTGCGTGTTATTCGTTACTTATCGCACACCCGCACGCTCGATTTGGTATTCAGTCGCACTTCCAACCCGAGTTCTTTGACCGCCCTCGTTGGCTGGTTTGACTCGAATTGGGGGGGAGGGGGGAATCTGATACTCGCCGATCGACTGCGGGGTTTACTTTTGTTCTTGCAGGAGCTGCCATAACATCGCAATCAATTAAGAAACAAGTAGCAATCACACTGTCCTCTGCTGAAGCCGAGTTTGTGGCCGTTGCTCTTGCAACAAAAGAAGGATTATGGTTGTAGATGCTGATTGAAGAACTCAAGCTTATTCCACATCTATCGCTGAAGTTATTTTCTGACAATATGTCATGTATATACTTGGCCAAGAACCCGAAGCATTTGGAGAAGACTAAGCATGTGGATCTAAAGTATCACTTCATTCGTGAGCTAGTGGAAGACAACAAGTTAGAGATTCTGTACACACAAACAGAATCTATGTGGGCAGATTTTTTGACAAAGTCCTTAGCTAGAACTAAGCATGATCTCTATTGTAATAATCTGGGTCTCAAGAATATTTAGTGTTCAAGGATTAAAGGGGTGTATTAAAATAACTAATCGCTTGAACATCAAACTTAGCATAAACACTTTATGTTATCTATTTTTATTACACGACAAACATATTTACAAAATGTCACATCTGTAATGAAACGTCACAGATGTCTTAACGTGTTAAGATGTATATACCAATTCAGATTAATACAATTGATAACTTCTGCATACGTTGAATAACAGCGATCTCTGTCTGTTATTACTGCAACCGACTTCCTACATAGCCTGTATGATCCGCTGGTATCCGCAAAAGTTTGATACGGCCCACTAACAAAAGTGCAAGGACTATTATGATGTGACAAAGCACCGGTACCTCTCGTGTTGTGTTCATGAGCACAAGCATGCCGACTTTGTGCGACCTCTGCTTGGAAGGGCCTATCCTGGGCCTCTCTCTCTCTCTCTCTCTCTCTCTCGTATTTTCCGAGAGAGCAAAATACCATCAAATCGTCAGAGGCCTACCTGCTAAACTAGATATTAAGTAGCGCCAAGTCATGTCGTTGGGCGGCGCAGGACAGCTCGCTCTGATGATTACCAGGAAGCTGGACGTAGTATCAAACTTATATCACATGTCGGGTGTGCAAACAGTACCAGCTCTCCGACTAATTCCTCTGCTACTGCTACTGCTACTACTCTCAGCAAACCAATATTTGATTACGGATCATAAATTTATAATACTAGCAGCAGGGAAGCGGCCGGAGAGCCGGCACTGCAGTAGTATAGACACCATTCGATATAATTTGGTGTTCTACATGCACGACCTGCCGGCGTCGTCGGATCCGTCGTCAGTGCCGGTGCCGGGGGGCAATCTGACGAAGAACCCTGGGCTGGGGCTCACCGTGGTCTTCGACGACGTGCTGACGGACGGGCCCTCCCTCTCCGACTCCACCATCCTTGGGGCCGGCCAGGGCACTTAAATCTTCGCCTCCAGGACCTCCCCGGACCTCCTCCTCGTCTTCACCGCCGTCTTCGGTGGCAACAGCTCCTTCAACGGCAGCACCCTCTCCTTCCACGGCTCCGACCGCATCCTGCTGCCCGTCCGCGAGATCGCAGTCGTGGGCGGCACCGGTCGCTTCCTGTTTGCCCGCGGCGTCGCCGCCATTGAAACCGCCTCTAGCTCCGGATTTAATGCCGTGCTGAAGTTCAATGTCTCCATTGTGACGATGTGATCTAGCTAGCGTTTCATTAGCACAAATATACAAATACAAAAACCTTCGACTCGCAAAAATTGAGGTATTTTTCAACCAAATTGCATGTATTTTGCTAATTCTACAACCACGACATTTGTATAAATTTAAATCTTATACCTTCTTTTTTCAACATTCAAAGGTCTTATCAAAGAAGGGTAGCTTAGTTGGAAGAGGTAGGTGTGTGAGTGTGAATTGATCACAAACAAATTCAAATCCCCTCAACTAAGGAGCTCAACGATGCTTTATCCTTCGAGATGGAATGCCCCTTGTCAGGGTTGTGGGCTAATGTCCCACGTCTATTAAATAAAATACCATCATGCAACACATTAAAAAAAAAGAGTCAAGACCAAGTTTATAACTTTAAAGAGTCACGAGTTATACCCTTGGTTTAAGGGTGTGAACAGTTTTGAACCATGATAGGTTAAAATCACACTTTTTGTAAGGGTTGCATGGGCTAACTCACTACAAGGGAATGGGGCAATAGCGACGGCCATTTGCGACGCAAAAAAGCGGTGTCGCTAAAAACGTCGCTATTTGCGTCGCTAATATCAAAAAGCGACGCCGGTCTGGGGAAAAAGTTTTGAAAACCCGAGCGTAACATTCGCCGAGAAAAAATTTGCGAGAAAGAATGAAAGAGAGAGCAAGAGAGCTTAAAGCTTTGCGAGAGAGAGAAAGAGAGAGAGAGAGAGAGAGAGAGAGAGAGAGAGAGAGAGAGAGAGGGAGCTCATCACCATGTCGCCGCCGCTATATATGAAGAAGAAAGAGAAGTGTGCAACGGAGAAGGGAGGGAAGGTGCAAAAAGAAGGTACAAAGGGTTTCATCTTCAGGCCTTTGAGGTAGGTACATTGCCTCTTCTTGCTTTATTTTTGTGTTATCTTGTTTTCTTTTTTTGTTTTTCTTTGCAAAGAGATACATGGAAAGAGAGGGAGGGAGGAAAGAAGGGAGAAAAATGAAGGGAGAGAAAGACAGAAAAAGGTAGAGAAAGGAAATAAAGAGAAAGAGGAAGAGAGAAATGAGAGATGAAGGGAGGGGGAGAGGATGAGTGAGAGAAACAACGAGAGAGAGAGGGGGAAAAAACAAAGAGAGAGGAAACAAAGAAAGGGAAATAGAGAGATAAAGAGAGGAGGAGAGAAATAGAGAGAGGGAGAGGGAAGGAAGAGAGGAGGAGAACGTAGAAAAGAAGGGTGAGGTACAGAGAGGAAGGAGAGTGAAAAGAAGAGAGAGAGAGAGGGAGAAAGAGAGATAGAGAGAAAAAATAGAGAGCGTGAGAGAGGGAGAGAGAAATAGGAAAACAATGAGAGAATGAGAGAGAAGGTTAATAAAGAAAAGTAAAGGGAGAGGGGGTAGAGAGAGATAAAGAGAGGTGGGGTGACATTTCTTTCAATATCTTTGTTTCTTAAGCTTTTTATTTTCTATCTTTGATTGTCTTTGCAATGAGATGAGTTGAGTGAGAGTGGGGAGGGAAGGAGGGAGAGAAATAGAGAGAAGAAGGGGGAAGGAAGAGAGAGATGGAGAGAAATAAAAAACAGGAGAGAGAGGAGCTTCATAAAAATTTGTCAAAACCTGAGCATGGCATTTTACAGGTTTGTAAACAAGCAAGAGAGAGAGAGAGAGAGGCTGTTGCCACTGCCACCATCCATGAGGAGGGAGGAGACAAGTGTAAAGGAGAAGGAAGGAACTCCCGAATGAGAAAAAAATGAGAGAAGTACGAAGGGATTCTTCTTCAAGCTTTGAGGTAAGTGCATTATCTATTCTCTCTTTGTTTTTCTCTTTGTTCTTCAAGCTTTGAGGTAAGTGCATTATCTCTTCTCTCTTTGTTTTTCTCTTTTCTTTACTTCTCTCTTTCTTTTTGTTGATGAAGAGTTTATAGAGAGAAGAAGTGAGAGAGATCAACGTGCGCAAGGGAGATTGAGAGAGAGAGAGAGAGAGGTCACTGCCACCACCAATCCACCACAAAAATAGAGGGGACAAATGCAAAGAAGAATGAGGGAACCCATGAAGGAGAAGAAAAAGGAGGAGAGAAGTGCGAAAGGATTCTTATTCAAGCTTTGAGGTAAATGTATTATATCTTCTCTCTTTGTTTTTCTCTTTTATTTACTTCTCTTTTTATTTTTGTTGATGAAGAGATGTATAGAGAGAAGAAGGGAGACAGATCAACACAAGGGAGATTGAGAGAGAGGGAGAGAGAGAGAGAGAGAAGCTGTCATTTCCACTACCATTGCCACCACATCCACTAAAAGAGAGGGGACAACTACAAAGGAGAAGCCAACCTCTGTCTCTTCTCCATCTTTGCCTCCTCGAGCTTGCATGACAGGCACCAAGCAAGCATCTCCTCGTTTCTCGGCCATGGAGAGGCCTCATGCCAAAGCCCGCCACCTGGAGTACAAGGTGGAGCCTCCTCTAGTGTAGCAACAACTACTCCCCATAGAGCACAACAACCACTAGAGAAGAAGAGGAGATGGAGACCAGGCACGAGTGTGAGACAGCCCACTAGTAGGAAGGTAGACTACTAGAGCTATGACGATAGAAAGAAGAGCCTACATGATGTACTACATGTACCTTCTATTACCAAAAATCTATTGTCGATTGGACAGATGGCAGAATGAAATTTGCAAGAATCTAGTGTCAGTTGGATAGATGATTTCAACTGATACACATGGCTGTACATTCGGAAGTACAAGGATGAGGTACTCAATGTCTTTAAGCAAATGGGTTTATAAAGAGAAATGCAAGTCAGATGGTTCATTGGAAAGGTATAAAGCCCGGCTCATTACAAAGGGATATGCACATCAATATAGCCTAGATTATGAGGAGACTTTCAGCTCGGTTGCTAAGATGGAAATGGTGAGAATAGTCATTGCATTAGTGGCTTCTAAGGGCTGAAAATTATGAAAAGTGGATGTCAAAAATGCATTCATGAATGGTGACTTGCTTGAAGAGGTATATATGGAGTAGCATGAGGGTTATGTATACAACCTGAGGTGTATATGGATACTAGCTAGCAATCCCGTCTATCATGCTAGATCCAAATACATAGAGATTCATTACGATTTCATTAGAGAAATGGTACTTGTAGGACAGATTGATCTACTTCATGTGAAGACACAAGACCAGGTAGCCGATATCTTTACCAAATCACTTGGTAAAGAGAAATTTGTTTGTTTCATGGATCTACTTGGAGTACAGTAACTAATCTGAGCTCAAAAAATGGAGTTTGAGAAGGGGAGGATGAGCTTGATTCTTTTGATCTTAAAACACCTCTATCCATTGAGATTAAGGGTGAAGACAAGAAAGAAGAGATAGAAGATGACTTAGACGTAGGTAAAAACAAAAAGGAAGAAGTAGAGCTTAGAGACACTACCACTCCCTATATAAGGGTTTCTGGCTCCAACACCATGGTATAACTCTTACAGATGTCCAAATGCTCCCCCAAAAAGACTTGAACAATGTTGGAATAAGCTGGAGTAAGCAGAAGATCAATGGGACTTATTCAATGGGACTATAATGAAAGCTTGAAGTGAAGCTCTTCTTCTTGGGCCTAACAAGTGATAAAAAAGCTCCTTGATTAATACTTTTTTGAATTGATTATATCTAGCTTTTGTAATCACAATCTCTTTTTTTTCTCGAGCCTAAGTAAGTGATGAAAAAGCTCCTTGCAAAATACATTTTCGAATTAATTATATCTTGCTTTTGCAATCAAAGGATTCAGTTTTTTTTAAATAATCTGATACACAATTTTTAGACATTAGATGTAGCTGACATTGGCAAATGAATTATGCAAGAATATTTAGTGCATATAGCTAGAAGGGTGGCAGGGCTATATGCCCTGCCACTTATTTTTTCCCCCCTCTGTAACCATCGCTATTTGCATCGCAAATTTACTCTGCAACCGTCGCTATTAGTGTCGCTATTTGTGTTGCTATTAGCGTCGCTATTTGCATCGCTAATTGGTTAACGATGCAAATAGCGACGCATATAGAGACATTAATAGCGACGCAAATAGTTACGCTAATAGCGACGAATCGATCGCGTCGCTAATAGCGACACGAATAGCGATGACGGGGATAATTTTTTCCATGAATAATTCCATCGCTTTAAACATCGCTATTGGTCTATATGTTGTAGTGACTCTTGTTCATAAACCACAACAAAGTAAGGCCTATGTTGCATCACAAGATTCCTCATAGTTGTTCTCCATATGAAAATGCTCTAAGGGATCAATGCTAGAGCAATTGTTAACGGTGTTGGGTGTTACAACTATATATATCATCTCTCACTTGACTTGGGTCTCACCTATATATACTAACTCTACATCAATATGAATCATTCTTTGGGAGCATGTCTTGTGTATCTCTCTCGTACTCTCTCTCTCTCTCAACATGGTATCAGAGCTATGGATGTGTAGCAACAACAAGGAAGATAAGTTGTTTCATTGTTTATACTTGATTGAATTCTTTGCACAAGTGATGATTTGATACATTAACTTGTTCAAATTAGAAGTATTAGTTAATTTTATCTTTAAAAAAAAAAACCAGGTCTAGCTGCGTAGCTCTCGTCGTGCTCTCGAATCCTGTCAAAACCGCTTGTTAATCGGAGTTCTGGATCAAAAGTTATGACAGTTCAGGATTCAAGACAACAATTCTGCTCGAATCTGCGATTCTTTATTTAAAACTATATTTCTAATTACAGTTCATTAATCCCCAATTACAGTTTATTAATCGCTCGTCTTCGTTAATGATGTTGATTACGACAAGCAAACATCTTGCTATTTTTAGCGATGTTTTATTATCGTTCACGTTCTTTGCTCGACCGAAATAACACTTTTCTTATATGTGTCATCTCGTCTTGCACATTACGCCTCTTTATTTCGGGCTTTCTTTTTAGTCACTCAATACTTTTCGCCATTCTTACATGCATATCCCTATTTTGATTGTCATGCATCTCAACTACGCTCGTCTTGATCATGGTTTGTAGATTCTGCGATCTCATCTTATTTGTTTTCTCTCGACATACAGGCATGGCCAATTGGGTAATTGTTAACGGATATCCGTCTGGCCAACGTTCGGTTTCCTTCTTCCAAGGACAAGCCTTTCCTGGGTGGAAAGCAAAGATGATGCTAATTCTTAAAGGTGACGAATTATTTGATATTGTTTTGGGCGACCTGTCTTGCCCAGTTCAACCTATTGATGTGATGAATAACAATTCTGTGATTACTGATGGTCCATTATTTGAACAATGGAAAATTGATCATACTGATTGGATTCGTCGTGACAAAGCAGCTCATCGTTATATATTGTCTGCACTTCCTGACTTACTTATGTTGGATGTCTTTCATCTGGAAACCTCTCATGCTATTTGGGAGTATCTTATCTCAACGTTTGAGAAGAAATCGGTCACCGAAATTTTATATCTCCAAACTTGTTTGAAGAATCTTCAATATAAGGTTGGTACTTCTATGCACTCTCATATCGAGGCTTTTAAAGACATTATCAATCAGCTCAGTGCTGCTGGCGCTCCTGTTGCTAAAAATCAGATTGTTACTCAACTTCTTCATACCATCAAAGATCCTTTATATGACAATATCATCACTATTTTGTCTAACAAGGATGATATCCACTTTGATAAAGCATGTATATCTCTTATTGAATATTCTCAACGTCATGAGCATCATTTGGAAAAATCTGATGCTGTTTTGGTCACTTGCGAACAAAGGGATTTTGATACTACTTTTGTTGCTCGCAAGCGTCCTGCTTCACGTTGTCAAAGAGTTCGTGCAAGGGCTGCAGAACACGGGGTTCAAGGTACAGCAAGAAATAAAGACTACCAAGAAGATCTCGATAACACAATATTTGAAGCCAAAGATCATATATTGCTTGTCAAGAACTTTACAAGAGGTCCATAAGTTCTCATTCTGAACATTCAGCTTGTGTAGGAATTTGCATAGGCTAAGCGTCTCTCGGCTTTACACTGTTGCAAAGTTTTGATAAAGCTCTTTTCATAGATCAGTGTAGATGACTTATGGATATAAAGTCAAAATAAATGACAAAGCATTACAATTTGTTTAAAGCTTTTCAATAAAGCTTAAGAACTTGCTTTTCATAGTAAGATGTTCCAACTCTGTAACTTCAATTGGCATGTCATTCATAACCCTTCCTCCAGCTTACAACAGCAAACATCCCATGGCCTCAATTCCATGCTTCAAAGGACACTTACGAGAGTGAGAAGTGTTCAGAAGATGGAGCAAACAGGAAGAACAGAATCAGTAGGTTCTTCAGTTGGAAGCATCAATGGCACTTCAAATGATTTTGGTGAGGATGAACTAGATGATCATCTTCTTTCCAAAATATACCCTGAAGAACTTTTAAAAAAAACTAAGCATCAATATAGCTTAAAGAAAGCTACCAAGTCTATAACTCCCCAATGCCCTTCTTGAGCTCTGATATGTTTTTTTAAAGCTTCCAGTCTTCAGCGCTGTATCAATTATGTCATCTTCTTTCAGACAAGTCCACAGCTTCCACTTGGAAAACTGTCGAAATACATTGCTCTTCTCTTCCCTTATTCTTTTCTTACCAGTTCTGTTGTCCTCAATACATCGATTGCAACCACAGTGACAATAAACACTCCAGATTTCTGGACATCGTCAGACCATACATTTTGTAGTGAAGCAAGGAACATCTGAAAATATACCTCTTGAACTATATGCGTTGTAGTGAAGCAGGAAACATCTCCAAAAGCAGCATCAGAACTCTGGTGTAAAGAAGTCTATGGAAGCGGATTCAAAGAGGCGAAAAATATGGAGGAATGAGGGGAATGTGTATCTCTGAGCTGCCTAGAAATCAACCATAATTTGTCTCATAGCAAGCGCGAGTCGATTCCACTTTACATCTGTGCTTTTTGTTCGTTTCACCACCGATCGACAATGTATCTGTCG
The DNA here is from genome assembly GCF_053477565.2 of Lygodium microphyllum. Taxonomy (NCBI): domain Eukaryota; kingdom Viridiplantae; phylum Streptophyta; class Polypodiopsida; order Schizaeales; family Lygodiaceae; genus Lygodium; species Lygodium microphyllum. The sequence goes on from NC_141136.1 coordinate 187,883,561, forward strand.
ACTACCTCTTCTGATTTAAATTGATCCCAATAATGTCATTGCAAATTCCATAAACCAAGTTAGCAAAACCAACAATTAGATACAGAGTATGAACGCGTATGAGAAAGGTCGAGTAAGGCTTTCTATACTCCACTGGCAAGAGCCAACAGCTACGATCAGCAGCCTGACTATGGCGGGGGAGATCAGTCGGCCCTAAGTGATGAGGAGAAGTAGAGGGTGAAGAAGATGAAGGTCGCACAGCGGAAGCTCACAAGTACAAGGAAAAAAAACGTATGGACCAGTTGGGGCCTTGGCCACGGGCGAATAAGCTCTGTATGAGGCTCATAAGGCCAAGATTGACCCAGAGCAGCATGATAGAGCCGAGGTGGCAGGCATTGCCGTCTTGGATCTGCAGCAATTCCTCCTTTCCCCTCTGAGGTGGATAATGAAAAACATCTTTTCATTCATAACCAGAATGCCATCCTTCCGCCTCTTCCCCAACGTGCCTTGTGCAGACCGCCTGCTTCGAATTTGAAAGATGCGGGGTTGAGGCAGATATCCAGGAGGAATTGTCATTGTTTTCACTTGTTGTTCCAGCTGCTCCTTCAGTGTTTTTAGCCTCTGTTTCTCATCTCGTAGTTCATTTTTCTCGGTCTTTAACTCTTTGATGGCCTCTCGAAGCTTCTCATTGGAGTCCTTCAGCTGCTGTGCTTCTACTTTCAGTTGATTCAGGGCCCGAAGTGCATCTGACAACACAATGGCCTTGTCTGTTTTCGGTGGTCTGTCTGGATCCAAAATAGTGCTTAGCTCCAAGAACCTGTCATTGAGACGATCTCTGCGCATCTTCTCTCGACACGCTTTACTGGATGTCCCTCCAGAAGGTTCATCCCGCCCTCTCTTCTTTGAGCAAGCCTTTTGTTTTTGGTCTGGATCCTTTCTACAGAAGCTATTATCTAAGATCGGCTTGCTCGTTTAGGCCGCACCAGAAGAAGGCATTGGGCTGGGGTGGATCATCCAGCAGAGGATCTTCCAAGAAGGAGGTCACCCCCTCTGCTTTCGCCCCCAGTCCTCCTCATTTAGAGCTCTACTCCTCCCCTTTCGCCATTCAAATCCTTCTTTAAGAAAGATGAGATTTCTTCCATAAACATGGGTAGCAAACCTTGATTCATTGTTGTTTTCACACGTGTATGTTTCAGCAAACAAATGTTTGAATAAACTGAAGTATGTTATTCATAACACACTTGTCCCCTTGATCTCTTTCTTTTGAAGTCCCAAATTGTAATGTGTGCTTTAAAATCTTTATTGATAAGAAATCCTTGGATGTTTCCATATGTATCCATTCCTCCTTCGATGCATAGCGACCAACCATACGAACGGCCTCGTTTGGACAGTATATCATAGTCTCAACAAAATCAGGGACCTTATCACTAGAGTCCTGATTACCATCTGGTTCAGTGAAGGACTCATTGTAAGCTTGCCCCAAGTCTCGGATGCTCCCACGAACAGGACGGTCTACAAAGGGTAGGATAGGTTTTCCTTCCTCTTACAAGCATCGAATATGCAATACAGTTAAGGGAATATATACATACATTGAATGTAGTTTATTAAAATGCACCACACAAACAATGAATCACACGCAGAAATTAACACAAATGCACAACAAAAATGGAGGTGTTCACGGCTCAGATGCGCAGCATCACGACATCCACCCCCTCTAAACCTGCGCATCCTCCGGATGTGCCAACTATCCAGGATCATTCAAGTCCACAAACAGGTCAAGTCCAACTTCTGATTCTAGTAAACCTGTTTCGCCATCATCTTCATCATCCCAATAAAATTTCTGCCCCTTTCGAAACAGCTGATAGAGAACATCTGCAATATGAGCAAAATGAGGAATCCAAATCATGTAAATTACATAAGCTCCCACAAATCTTCGCATCTCTGAAGTAGTCGAGCAATACTCTGCAATCCTGTTTATGGCATCCACCTTTGCAGGAGAAGGCTTTCTGCCATAATATCCAACCATATGCCCAACTATGATGATTTCATTAATAGCAAAGACAGATTTCAGCCCTGAAAGTGTCAAACTCACCTCCTCTAATCGTGTCAATATTTTCTCACAAGCATTCAAGTGATCAGCCACAAACTGTCTACATCCACGCAAATCAAGACTTTCATTCTTTTCTTCTTCTGCACAACCCTTAATAGGCACATCATCAAGAAAAGGCATGGTATACTGCGGAATATAGTCTCGAAGAACTATATGCATAGCATTCATCATATGAGCAACTGAGTTTGTAGCACCTTGAGGCAAGGTACACATCCTCACAAGACCAATAGGTGTCCGCATAGTAGTAATATCCCTGCTTTCCAAGGCAAGCTGAAACCGATCATAACCTGAATACAAGTCACCTAGTGAATAGATGGCTCGTCTTGCAAAAGCTTCAGCAAATTCATCCACAACTGGACCTGTACCCACATTCCTGATTGTCACTTTGTTCACGGGCTGCATATCCTGAATAAATCTCAAAGTACCATTCTTCTTTGGTACAGTAAACCACTTGTTAGAATAGGGTGCAGAAGAGGGTTCCAAAATCCCCATTTTAATCTTCTCATTCAGCAACTCTATCAACTTTGGCAAGTGTGCTTTAGGCACAGGTATAGGACGTATATTCCATGGTACATGAGGAACAGTGAAGATAACCATAGGTGCTACCAATTCGGGACTAATGCAGCCAATTTCATGTGGAAAGAAAGCAAATGCCTTACCATGACGTCCAAGCATCTCTCTAAAACATTCTTTTTCCACTGGAAGCAAAAAATCATCATTTCCAATCTTCAATTCTGCAAGAGTTTCAGCTGTAAACTTATGTCCAATATTTGCAGGATCCCTCAACATAGGCTGCTTCATAGCTTTTTCAATCTGCTCATCACTATCAGAAGGAAGCGGGCCTGCAACCGGCTTAACCTTCTTATCAACTGTTTTATACTTCGTGTCAACCTTGGCATCATTCAAGCATTCTTTCCTTTGCTGCAATTTCTGCAAATTTTCAGCATCTTTCAACTCTGTTGGCTGAAAAATTTCAGCCTTTAGCTCTATAGACTGCATGGGTGCAGTCTGAAACTCTGTATGCAGAAATTTTTCTGCATTCAACTCTGTTGGCTGAAAATTTTCAGCCTTTAGCTCTATGGACTGCATGAGTGCAGCCTGAAACTCTGTATGCAGAAATTTTTCTGCATTCAACTCTGTTGGCTGAATGGATTCAGCCCTCTGCATTTCTATTAGCTGATCAAGATCAGCCATAAATTCAGTTTGCTGAGTTTTCTCAGCCTCTAACTCTGTTTGCAGCATAAAACCAGAAATTTCCTGAAACATATCCAAGGTTTGCACGGGTATGATCTTTGAACCTTTGCATACATCAGTTTTCAGCATTGCACTCATCTCAAACAATGTATCTGCATAAGACATCCCTTCATACAATCCATCCACATACTCTTCTGCTTGCAAAATACCTGCATTCTTCAACTCTTTCTCCTTACGACCAATGTACTGCCTGGCAGCTCTAGGCAAATCTGAAATTTTCTGATAACTTACCGAACTATCTGAAGTAAATCCAACAAAGTTATTGGAGAAAGACTGGCTGCCAGGAGGCGAGATCTCCTCTTTTCTCCGCTCCGTACCACTGCCGTCTCGCAAGACAGCGGTACCTAATGAAAATCCAACTCCTTCGCAGGTAGTGGTGCCTCACGCAAGGAGTCTCTGTTTCTCAGATGATTTACCCCAACAGTCATAAACTGAACAGCTCGCATACCATCTTTACTGCGTATCCGCGCATAAGCTGATCCATCATCCATCACTTTTGTTTCCATTCTTGCTTCTGTAATGAAAGGCTGTCCAAGAATAATCGGATAAGAGCATGAATCCTGAACAAAGCAATGATAATCCTCTTCAACATTACCAATAGAAATTCTAATACTCGGACAAGCAGCATACATATCACCAGAAGTATTGTTGGCGGCTCTCATACGCCAGCCATGCTCTGCATCCATAGGCCATTTGCCACTCTCATAAACACCTCGAGCAATAAGATTAATCTCAGAACCATGATCAACTAAAGCAATCAAGGGAATTTGTTTCTCTCCAATCCTTACCACTGTCTCAGTGGTTGCTCTAGCCCAATGACTTCGTGAAAAATGACTGCGAGGAATGAGAATAGGGTTCTCATCATCTTCATACTGCATAGGCTGCACTATTTTCTCCAATTGCGGATTAACAGAAGCATTCTCAACCATCACTGCATCATCATCATGCTCTTTCTCAAGAGCTCCATGCCACAATCCCTGTAAAGCAGGTCCTTCCATCGCATGTCGTTTCCTCCGCAAAAGATCCTGCATCTGATCCTGTATTTCTCTTCTAGCAATCCCAAGAGCCTCTCCAACAGTAAAAGTGACTTCACTATTCAAAATTCTTTCATGAAAAATCTTACTCATATCTGTTTGCATATCAAGGTCTGACAAGAGCTTGAATCCTGGCTCTTTTCTTGGTTGCCTCTTTTCCTTCTGCTTGTCTTCCATTGGCTGATCGGAACCTGTTTGAGTTGGAGAATTTGACATAGGTGGGGCTGAAATAGGTGGTGAAACAAAGTCACCCCCTCTAGTCTTTTTGGAGGAGCTAGGACCCTCCTCATCTCTTCTTCTCTTTTCCTCAACCATGGCATCTAAACCCTGCATTTTAGCCATATAAGCAAAAATAGAATACCTGTCAACAGGAGAATCCCATCCTGTTTCTCCTCGGATGCTAGAGCCCACACAAGTCATAGTAGAAGTTTGAACTTTCCCTCTTCTCGCTATCTCCAAGGCAGAAGACCATAAAGCAGAGTCTCCATCAGATTTCTGCTCAAGCTGGACTCCAAAAGCTGAAGCATCTCCTCTAACACTCACATAAGCTGATCGCGCAGCCATATCATCAATAAGCTTCTTCATACCTCCCTTACCGAAGTTCGTGTCAAGAGGAGCGCCAGTCTCTGTCAGCCATATCTTCCCATCTTGTCCCCAGAACACTACATTCTTCCTACGTGCTTCCTGAAAAGCATCACAATCTCTGCAGTGTTGGTGCTCTGTACTATCACACCAAATACATCGTCGCCCTTTTCTTTGACCAGCTGGAAAAGCAGTCACTGGAGCAGGTGCTACAGCAGGTACTGACATAAGTTGCTCCTTTAACTTACCAACTTCAACTTTGACTGCTTCAATCGTCAAATCCGCCAAGCCTTTAATAACATCATCTACAGATAAGGGCACTGGAGCAGCAGGAACTGGTGGATTTACAACAGGAGGAGTAGGCTTAGGCAAAGAAGTAGCAGGGGTGGAAGAAGAAGTCTCCAAGGATTTTTCAGGAACTAATCCTGTATTACGATGCAATCTGACTCTCCTGCGCTGCTTCTTGACAAGGGCATTCACAGCATCAATAACATGTCTCCACTCAGTCTTTAAACCTGAATCAATAGCTTGATCTTCCAAAAGATCATCCAACTTCTCCTGTAAATCAGCATCTGCAGCTTGCAAAAATAATTCCACTTTCTGCATCTCCAAAGCTTGCTGTTCAGTCCCATCCAACTGATCATAACGGCTTTCAAACTCTCGCAGAAGAGCGGTAACAGAAAGTCCCTTATTAGGCATAGAAACCCATGCTAAAAAATTCCTGCGATTCATAAGACCTGTATCCTCCAGGAAATATTCATCTTTTAATGCCTTTTTAAATTCAGCCCAACCTGCATGTGCCTCTTGAATTTCTGTAATTCGACCTTCAAGAGCACGCACCACGATCCGCAAGAAGTAGCGGCTCCAAACATCTTGAGAAACTCCAAAAAACTTCATCTTTTCTTCATACAAATGCAGGTAAGTTGACACTTGCTGGCCATTAAACTGCTTCATCTCCTGTTGGACAGCTTTCAAGGCATCCATAGCATCACTGTCTCGTTTTGCATGAGCTTGCTGCTGCATATACATGGTAAATGACTGAAACAGGTTCTTCATGACATTATCATCTGTCATCTCTTCTTGCGAGTCTCCCATCTTGCTGATGACGCAGCACTTTCACGTCGGGTTCACCAGAAATGTCAAAGAGTTCGTGCAAGGGCTGCAGAACACGGGGTTCAAGGTACAGCAAGAAATAAAGACTACCAAGAAGATCTCGATAACACAATATTTGAAGCCAAAGATCATATATTGCTTGTCAAGAACTTTACAAGAGGTCCATAAGTTCTCATTCTGAACATTCAGCTTGTGTAGGAATTTGCATAGGCTAAGCGTCTCTCGGCTTTACACTGTTGCAAAGTTTTGATAAAGCTCTTTTCATAGATCAGTGTAGATGACTTATGGATATAAAGTCAAAATAAATGACAAAGCATTACAATTTGTTTAAAGCTTTTCAATAAAGCTTAAGAACTTGCTTTTCATAGTAAGATGTTCCAACTCTGTAACTTCAATTGGCATGTCATTCATAACCCTTCCTCCAGCTTACAACAGCAAACATCCCATGGCCTCAATTCCATGCTTCAAAGGACACTTACGAGAGTGAGAAGTGTTCAGAAGATGGAGCAAACAGGAAGAACAGAATCAGTAGGTTCTTCAGTTGGAAGCATCAATGGCACTTCAAATGATTTTGGTGAGGATGAACTAGATGATCATCTTCTTTCCAAAATATACCCTGAAGAACTTTTAAAAAAAACTAAGCATCAATATAGCTTAAAGAAAGCTACCAAGTCTATAACTCCCCAATGCCCTTCTTGAGCTCTGATATGTTTTTTTAAAGCTTCCAGTCTTCAGCGCTGTATCAATTATGTCATCTTCTTTCAGACAAGTCCACAGCTTCCACTTGGAAAACTGTCGAAATACATTGCTCTTCTCTTCCCTTATTCTTTTCTTACCAGTTCTGTTGTCCTCAATACATCGATTGCAACCACAGTGACAATAAACACTCCAGATTTCTGGACATCGTCAGACCATACATTTTGTAGTGAAACAAGGAACATCTGAAAATATACCTCTTGAACTATATGCGTTGTAGTGAAGCAGGAAACATCTCCAAAAGCAGCATCAGAACTCTGGTGTAAAGAAGTCTATGGAAGCGGATTCAAAGAGGCGAAAAATATGGAGGAATGAGGGGAATGTGTATCTCTGAGCTGCCTAGAAATCAACCATAATTTGTCTCACAGCAAGCGCGAGTCGATTCCACTTTACATCTGTGCTTTTTGTTCGTTTCACCACCGATCGACAATGTATCTGTCGACTACCTCTTCTGATTTAAATTGATCCCAATAATGTCATTGCAAATTCCATAAACCAAGTTAGCAAAACCAACAATTAGATACAGAGTATGAACGCGTATGAGAAAGGTCGAGTAAGGCTTTCTATACTCCACTGGCAAGAGCCAACAGCTACGATCAGCAGCCTGACTATGGCAGGGGAGATCAGTCGGCCCTAAGTGATGAGGAGAAGTAGAGGGTGAAGAAGATGAAGGTCGCACGGCGGAAGCTCACAAGTACAAGGAAAAAAAACGTATGGACCAGTTGGGGCCTTGGCCACGGGCGAATAAGCTCTGTATGAGGCTCATAAGGCCAAGATTGACCCAGAGCAGCATGATAGAGCCGAGGTGGCAGGCATTGCCGTCTTGGATCTGCAGCAATTCCTCCTTTCCCCTCTGAGGTGGATAATGAAAAACATCTTTTCATTCATAACCAGAATGCCATCCTTCCGCCTCTTCCCCAACGTGCCTTGTGCAGACCGCCTGCTTCGAATTTGAAAGATACGGGGTTGAGGCAGATATCCAGGAGGAATTGTCATTGTTTTCACTTGTTGTTCCAGCTGCTCCTTCAGTGTTTTTAGCCTCTGTTTCTCATCTCGTAGTTCATTTTTCTCGGTCTTTAACTCTTTGATGGCCTCTCGAAGCTTCTCATTGGAGTCCTTCAGCTGCTGTGCTTCTACTTTCAGTTGATTCAGGGCCCGAAGTGCATCTGACAACACAATGGCCTTGTCTGTTTTCGGTGGTCTGTCTGGATCCAAAATAGTGCTTAGCTCCAAGAACCTGTCATTGAGACGATCTCTGCGCATCTTCTCTCGACACGCTTTACTGGATGTCCCTCCAGAAGGTTCATCCCGCCCTCTCTTCTTTGAGCAAGCCTTTTGTTTTTGATCTGGATCCTTTCTACAGAAGCTATTATCTAAGATCGGCTTGCTCGTTTAGGCCGCACCAGAAGAAGGCATTGGGCTGGGGTGGATCATCCAGCAGAGGATCTTCCAAGAAGGAGGTCACCCCCTCTGCTTTCGCCCCCAGTCCTCCTCATTTAGAGCTCTACTCCTCCCCTTTCGCCATTCAAATCCTTCTTTAAGAAAGATGAGATTTCTTCCATAAACATGGGTAGCAAACCTTGATTCATTGTTGTTTTCACGCGTGTATGTTTCAGCAAACAAATGTTTGAATAAACTAAAGTATGTTATTCATAACACACTTGTCCCCTTGATCTCTTTCTTTTGAAGTCCCAAATTGTAATGTGTGCTTTAAAATCTTTATTGATAAGAAATCCTTGGATGTTTCCATATGTATCCATTCCTCCTTCGATGCATAGCGACCAACCATACGAACGGCCTCGTTTGGACAGTATATCATAGTCTCAACAAAATCAGGGACCTTATCACTAGAGTCCTGATTACCATCTGGTTCAGTGAAGGACTCATTGTAAGCTTGCCCCAAGTCTCGGATGCTCCCACGAACAGGACGGTCTACAAAGGGTAGGATAGGTTTTCCTTCCTCTTACAAGCATCGAATATGCAATACAGTTAAGGGAATATATACATACATTGAATGTAGTTTATTAAAATGCACCACACAAACAATGAATCACATGCAGAAATTAACACAAATGCACAACAAAAATGGAGGTGTTCACGGCTCAGATGCGCAGCATCACGACAACGTTTTCAGCAGGGTGGACGCTCTAATCCAGGTAGTAAATCTTCTCGTCTTGCTTATCCTAACAAACATTGTTCTTACTGTGATAAGAAAGGTCATGTGGCTTCTGATTGCTGGGCACGTCAATATGATGAGGAGCATGGAGTTACTACAAAGCAACCTCGCTCGTCCAAAAGTTTTCCTCCTTGTGATTATTGTGCACATACAGATCATCCATCTCGTCGTTGTTATAAACAAAGATATGATGAAGAACGTTCTCGAGCTTATATTGTTCAACAAACTTCAACTGATGATGATCATACTCATCAGGAGCTCAATTTCGTCCATTATGATATCTCTCCAGAAAAGGTACTTCATGTTCATGATGGTTCTCTATTCATCGTTGATTCAGGTGCCACTGGAAACATGACATATCAATCGCAGTGGCTTCACAATTATCATTCTCTTCCTGTCAAGAAGTTTGTTTACCTTGCGGATGATACGACTTGTCAAGTCAAAGGAGTGGGTGATTTATATCTGGGGACTGTTTCATCCACTAGAATATTAAGAGGAGTTCTTCATGTTTCAGATTTGCAAAGAAATCTTCTTTATGTTGCTCGTCTAGTTGATCTTGGTTTGTTTGTTGGCTTTGATCATAATCAATGTCGTATAGAGAAAGACGGGCATACTATAGCAGTGGCTCCTCGACATGGTAATCTATTTGAGCTATCATTGAACGATACAGTTGCAAATGTTGTTACTGCCCCTGGAGATGCAGATTGCAAATTATGGCATCAACGATTTGCACACTCCGATTTTGCCAAAATTCTTGATCTTCATCGTCATGGTCTTGTGCAAGGTATGGATCTTAAATCTCATCCATGTATGAGAATATGTGAGTATTGTACACTTGGAAAACACCATTGTTCGCCTTTCCACACTTCTACTTCATCACATTCCTGTGCTCTCTTGGATTTGGTTCATACCGATATTTGCGGTCCTTTTCCTGCCTCAAAGTCTCAATATCGATATTTTATAACTTTCATTGATGATTTCTCACGGTACACACATGTCTATCTTCTTTGACATAAGTCTGAGGCTTTACCTATATTTAAACAATACAAGATAAGTGTGGAGCTTCAAACTGGATTCTCTATAAAGACGCTTCGCAGTGACAATGGTGGTGAATATGTATCCAATCTATTTGATGACTTCTGTAAGGATCAAGGTATTCATAATGAGTTTACAGTTCCTTATTCTCCTCAGCAAAATGGTATTGCTGAGCGCAAAAACCGCACGATTCTTAATGCTATACGTTGCATGCTTATACACTCTGGTTTGTCTCGAAAGTTTTGGACTGAAACACTTCTAACAGCTGTTTTTATTCAAAATCATCTTCCAACTACTGCGCCTGCTGGTAAAATTCCTATAACAATTTGGACAGGGAAGACACCTTCAGTCTCTCACTTTCGCATATTTGGCTGCATTGCTTATATTCATGTGCCCAAGGACACTTGACATAAGTTGGATCCTCCAGGTTTGAAGATTATTTTTCTTGGTTATTCAGATCATTCGAAAGGTTACAAATTTTATGATCCTTCTTCTCAAAAGGTTATCATTAGTCGTGATGCTATATTTGATGAGAAGACTATGGGTGGCACATGGTCGTCAGATGTTTCAGATGATACACAGTCTTTGCTTAGTGCATTTCCTTACTTGCTTTGTGATTCTACTAATTCTGATGATCATAAACCTCCTTCACCTCCAAAGAAGATTGATGAAAATTTGGAGATCTATGTTGATCTTCCTATTGAGATAGAGCATGGATTCTATTCTATTGAATATGATGTCTTTGATGATGCTATGTCTATCCAAGAGGATCCAATATCATATATGGAAGCTATCAATTCATCTCAAAGGGATCAATGGCAAGAAGCTATGCAAGCTGAGTACGATTCTTTAATCTCCAAAGGTACATGGATTCTTACTGAACTCCCCCCAAATCGTGTTCCTATCAAATGTAAATGGGTTTATAAAACCAAGACCAAAGCTGATGGCTCGTTTGATAAGTTCAAAGCACGAGTTGTTGCAAAAGGTTACTCACAGATTGCAGGAGTAGATTATCAAGAAACATTTTCTCCCGTTGTGCGCTCCACAACTGTTTGTATGATTTTGGCTTTTGCAACACTATTTGATCTAGAAATTCACCAAATGGATGTTAAAACAGCTTTTCTCAATGGAGATCTTGAAGAAGAAATCTATATGGAGCAACCTGAAGGTTTTACGATTGCAGGAAAGGAGCATCTTGTATGCCAGCTTCATCGTGCATTATATGGATTGAAGCAAGCCTCTCGTGCTTGGTATATTAAGATTGATCAGTTCCTCACATCTAAAGGTTTTGTTGCATGTTTTGTTGATCCAAATCTTTACATCAAAAGGGAGGACAAATATTTTATTATTCTTGCTCTATATGTTGATGATACTATTCTTGTGTCAAATAATATTGCTTTCTTGGATGCTATGAAGAAGCTTTTATCAACTGCATTTGAAATGGTGGATCTTGGTGAGATACATTCTTGTTTGGGTATTCAAGTTCAACGACACCGACAACAAGGCATTCTTCTTCTTTGCCAGACAAAGTTTATTAATGATATTGTTAAGAAGTTTGGGTTGACAAATGCGCACTCTGCCAACACTCCCATTCTTTCAAGCTCTACCAAGGGTACATCTACAACACACAATGAAGAATCAGCCATTCATCAACCTTTTGCTAATCTTGTTGGTTTTCTTCAATTTATTGGTTTCAACACAAGACCAGATATTTTATTTGCAGCTAACTTTTTGGGACAGTATCTTTCTTCCCCTTCCACTATTCGTTGGAGTGCTGCAAAACGTATTCTTAAGTACCTCAAGGATACTAAGGAATTTGGTCTTATTTATCGTCGTCGAGAGGATTCTTCTTTATCTTCTTCAACTTCTCTTGACCTTATTGGATATAAAGATGCTGATTGGGCAAGTTCACACTTATCCATGTGATCTACAAGTGGGAATTGTTTCTTTGTAAATGGATGTTTGGTTTCTTGGTCCAGCAAGAAACAACGATGTGTTGCGGTTTCTACAACTGAAGCTGAATATGTTGCTGCATCATTAGCAGCTCACGAGCTAGTTTGGCTTCGACAACTACTTGCAGATTTGGGACATCCTTCATCATCTAGTACACCTCTTCGATGCGATAACCAAAGTGCTATTAGTCTTACCAAAGACTATATACAACATAGTAAATCAAAGCATATTGCTATTCATTATCATTATGTTCGACATGAAGTCAAGAAAGGTTCCATTATGGTGGAGCATTGTCCTAGTGATCAAATGGTTGCAGACATCTTCACAAAAGCTCTTAGTGAAGCTCGCTTTAGCTCATTAAGACATGCACTTGGTATTGTTCCAAGTTCTTGTCTCACTGGTTGAGGCATGTATCATTGTATTCAAGAAAACTTTATAGTAAATTATTTTTGTATCGTAGGTATGTGTAGGGGCTCAGGTTTTTTCCTTGTTCTCCCCAAGGGGTTTTTCACTCGCAGCCAGAGACCTTTGTTTGAGTGGGGATGTTACAACTATATATATCATCTCTCACTTGACTTGGGTCTCACCTATACATACTAACTCTACATCAATATGAATCATTCTTTGGGAGCATGTCTTGTGTATCTCTCTCGTACTCTCTCTCTCTCTCAACATTGGGCACCCCTATTCTACTATAGTTAGGAACTTAGCTTGCCCAATCTTTTAGAACTATGGGGACAATCATTGATGTGGGCTTTCTCTATATGATGTGTTGTATGTTTGGCCCCAAGTTTTTACAAGTGGGGAAAGTCATGGATGTGGGCTTTCTCTATGAAGTGTTGTACGTTTGGCTCTAATTCTGTGAAAGAAAAAAGAAAAGTGGTCTACACTTAGAAAAGTTTTGCCTATATTTCTTGTCCAATCCCATGTTACCTTGAATGTCACATAGTTGAGAATATGTATTTACCATTGAACATAAACTTGGAATGCTTTAAGTTACAACCCTATTTTCCATAATACATTATATTGTTTCATTGCTTGCCAATGGAAGCCACATGCATCATCCAAAAACACAAAATTTGTATATTTTTCAATGTTTTTTAATCATGAAAATTTGGTCTATTTATTTGTTTAGCCATTGCAAGAAGATGGTTACATCCAATATCATCGCTATTGATAGAGAGGCAATGTTTCATATGACTCCAAATAGTACTCATAGTGCCAATGAGCCATACTTGTCAACTCCCACAATGTTTCTACGTCGATACAATTGCAAAATGTTTTGGATATTATTTGGTTTCAAGAGAAACATTTTGCTAAGCTTCCCTCATACACATTTTTTTTCTCATATGAGTTTTTAAAACCATATAATCTTAAGTCAAGACTTTACAAAAGTGATACTAGTATCTTAAATTTTTGAAATTTTACTATTGTTGGCTTATTGAAAAGTAGCCTAATTTTAAGAGAGAACATTAAAAGAAAGTGTAAGATAAGAGAGTGATCATTTTCTACCTACAAAACTTGTAAATTTGTATAAAACCTTATCTATGCATGGTAGCATGATTTGAGAAAAGTTGACTAACTAGTATAGATTTTAAATACCTTGAGAATCAAGGTGTTTCCAAGAAAAAAAAAGAGAGCTAACATGTACTAGGTACTACTCTAATGTATACCCAATATTGCTACCTAGTTGCACTGTAATATCTTACTCTCATGAGATGCATTGTCTCTATTGCTAACTTATGTTCAATCATCTCATGAGTTAAATGATGCATCATTCTCATTTTAGTCATAAATAGTGTTGCATTTATCTAAATATTAACCATGATTTTTGAAGTCTTAGGCCTTGCTTCTAGTGCATTAGTTAGACCAAACATAAAACAATAGAGACATTAGATAGACTTCTATTCTTTCAAAAGCTACAATTCACTTTGATGAAAACCTCTCACCTTATCTTCTTGCCACTTGGCTCTAAATACCCATGCATCCTTCTATATATCCCCAAGAAACCAAGAATATAAGACTAGTTTCAAGGTATAGTGAATACACCAACTTACCTTCCCTCATTCTAGTCGAAAGAATTTGATACCAACACTCCATATCCACTACCAAGAATACCTACGATAAGAGAAGATGGAAAAGAGCTTCTCCATCTTAGATTCCTCACTCTCTCACAATCTCATAGCCTCACACACAACTCCAAACTCAACCCTCTTACCGTGGATGTGAAGAGGAAGAAGAAAATCAAGAAGAAGATGTAGAGCTTCTATATCCTAAAATCCTTCCTTAGCACACCTCTAACTCTCTCTCTCCCTCACTCTAAATAATGGAGACACTATGATAGAATAAAAGAAGTGAATGAATGATTAATAGTCATAGTGGCATAGCTTCTTCTGCTGTTTGAATGTGTCTTGAGGATGAATGTAACTAAGATCTCTCTCCCTTATTTAGACCAAAATGAGGGTTACAGTTCTTTTGGATAGTATTTTTTTTGTATTTTAGGGTTTGCATCCCTTTTGTATTTTAGGATTTCCACAACTATGAATTAGGTTTTGCATCCTCTCTTGGCCATCCTACCCACTTTGTGGGATCTAATCCGATTGTTGTTGAGCATATACTTATATCTTAATCTAATTAGATCTAGTCTACAATATTACAATTATATTTTCATGTGTGTAACCCACACAATAGTTGTGGTTGTGACAAATACAAGTGTTGGTATAATACAATGTGCATGTTCATAGTGAGCTTGGCTCTCATAAAATAACACAACTATGATAATAATATGTCCATGAAGTAGAAAAAGTTTCTAAAAATAATATTATATTAAATCTCTAAAAAGTAATAGTCCTCATCCAAATAAATCCAACACTAGCACTTTAGCTTTGCTTTGACTAACCACTTACATTTTTTTTCAAGAGTATTACCTTCGAGATGACTACAAATCCCATGGCACACACATCAATGGTGGATCTCCTGTCCATAATACTTTATGCCCAATTTGCATGTGTGTATCCAAACAATGTAAGCTTGATCCCTTTCTCATAGAAAAAGCCATGGCTAATTGTCTACTTAACATACCTTAACACTCTCCTTCTTATATCCAAGTGTGACTTAGAAAAATGAAATTTGTGTAAAGCCTAGAGTAATGAAACCTTTCCTTCAGCACTAAGATGCAGTTCAAAGGCTTAATTCTGCAATTTCTATTTGTATGTTAAAGAATTATCCCTATTTCATCAAATGTCATTTTGATAAGGAGTAGATCCATCGAATTGTAGGAGTTATTTGCGAGAAATCAACAAGGGGAGCCATTACAAGATGAAGCAAGAAAATTAGGAGCATTTGCAACCTTGGATGAGGCAGGAGATGTAATCTATGTAGAGGATTACCATGATATAGGTACCTCTGTGATTACATCTATAATATACCACTCTCTTGGTAAATCTATAAAAAAGAAGACAGCCACTTCTTCTTACCCAAACCTAGATTATTCAGCCTCATCAAGTGGTTGGGAGATTGCAATATTAAATAATGGGTAAAATTGTCTTGTTTCATACTTTTGTAATAGTAGCCAAGAGACCTTTAACTTTCAATCCCTTACCTTTATTGAGAAGGACTAGAAGACAGCCCACAATGAACATAAAACCACTAGTTAATCCAAAGGTTAGGGTTTCCCAAATTTTTGGAAAGAAGAAGGGAGATCTAAACTACCATGTTGCTAATTTGAGACAAGATGACTTGCGAGTGGCTTCAATGGTATGTATAGGGATCGAGTGAAAATTTTGTAATTTGCTAGAACCTTTAATTGGTGTAGCACATATGGCATTGGTCATTTTGCTACTTACAATGCACTCAAAATTGCATTTTTAAGTAGGTTCAAAAAAGATAAAACTACCACATATGTGTTAGACAAGTTGAAATATTTTAAGCAAAAGTGAATGCTAGTACAAGATTATGCACAAAAATTCAAGAACTTGTTGAATAGATTGGATGCTACAAACAAACTGTCTTTATATCTACAAAGTTCATACTTTGTAAAAGTACTGAATAAAACTATTGAAGAAGCAATTACTGACATTGAATTTCAAGGAAATGCTATCATAGGTATTTTGACTAATACTTCCCAAACAGTAGAAAAAAGACTCGGAAAGGGCAAATCCAAGAAGCAGCCAAACAAGGATTGTTTTGACTCTAAAATATGATTATTTGGATACATCAAATAACCATGATGAGGAGGATTCCTCTTTAGAATCAAACTCAAATACTGTTTAGTGATTCAATTGATGGTAGGGGGAAAGCAAGTAAATCAACATGAAAAAAAAGTCTAACAGGGACAAAGAATCCTCTAGGGGTAAGAAGAAAGAAAAATAAAAAGATGAAAAGTCAACGCTAGATAAGCAGTTGCAAAAGAATATATATATATATATATATTGGGATATGGGAGTAATGAATGCTCTAAGAATGTTACATCTTGTAATGCTTGATAGAAAATTAGCCATGAAGCCAAACAATGTTGGTACAATCTAAGTGTTAGGAATGCAATGATATAGATAGTACCACTAGCAGCACCTGTTAATCAAATTGTGCCTAAAATTGCACCACAAAGAGGATTCAAAGGGTTTGGCAGGAAGGGTTAGCCACCAAATTAGTGGGGTAATGACCAGCCGAGACCATGGAATAATTTATATGATTAAAAACAGATTGATTGGGATGTGTAGAAGAAAGAGAAAGAAAGCAAAAGAGGTGCAAAAACATCAAAGAAAGAGAGGGAAAAATCAATTCAACCCTACAAACCCACTATATGACATGCAGGACAGTCAAGTATATGAGAAAGAACAACCAAGAGTAGAAGAGGTTTCGTAGTAGCAAAATGTTCATGAAGAAAGTTTGGATGTTCATGAGCGGTAGAAAGGCTCTCATGAGCTATTCATAGCATTAGCTAATTCTTCTTTACAACTAATATTAGAATGAATTCTCAATCTCATTGCATGTTTCAAAGAGAAGTTTTTGCCAAGGATTATATCTTAGCAAGGACAAGTATGGAGGCAACATGTGGGTAGTGAGTCAAGTACAACATGTTGTGAAGATGTAATACCTACTCAAATAGAGGTGGTGGACTAGAAGGTATCCACTATCCAAGTGGAATATTTAGATAGGAAATTTGATAATATTTTTTTAGATGGAGGATAATGGGTGAACATAATCCTTGAAGAGTTGTATTTGGCTCACAAATGTCAAGATTTACTACCTTTCAAGTCAAAATGGTGGATGTACCAGAGGAGGCTTCATCCTCTAGGAATTTTGAAGAACTAGCTTATCAAAGTGATAGGTTTGAAATTCAAGCTCAATTTTGTGGTCCTTAGAATGGAAGGATTGTGAGATTCTTATCTTACATTATTGGGAAGGACATGGTTCAAACTTTCTAAATTAAAGCAAGATTGGGGTATAGACATAGTGATTATTTCACACAGGGCTAGAGAGGTAAATCTTTTTGCAGCTAACCAAGTCATTTTGGAACCCAAACTTTGACCTTCAGTGGCTCAAACGATAAATGTTGCATGTGAAATAGGAGACAATCAAGAGGAGGTTTTTTGGGAAGCTAATACAAATGTAGTTCTAGTATTTGAGGTTGACATGGAGTAGATTTTATTAAAATACAATGTATTACCATGAATTTCACTATTGCAAAAACATGAATTCAATTCCATGAAATAGGAACTCTATTGTGGGAGACTACAATCCCACTGCATGAAACCTCAATCCTGCTACAAGAAAGTGATAACATGATGTAGGAAAGTAGAACTTTGAAGTAAGTAACCCCTAATTCTAAGCAAGAAAGTCATGATATGGATGAAGAGGCTTAGAAAGTGCATGATAATCAACAAACAAAGACTAAAGAGGCTCTAGAGAAAGCTAGAAAATAGGCTATAATTGATGCAAAGTTGAAATTTGAGCACATTATGAATAAATTAGCAAGTGTACTAGAAAATGATGTCCAAGAAGTTAGTTCGGACTTTGAAATATGTTCCTGATGTAATACGCTATTCAAATTTACTTTTAAGACCAACCATCAATGTAATATACCCATAATAACAGTTGGAAACTATACTAAGGAAGTTTATGAATGATAAAATAGGGCAGCTTCAGTGTCATGTGATGCTTTGATATTTGAAATAATTGAAGATTTGGTTGAAGGTTATTAGTGAGACTTCTTTACTTTATCCACACAAAAGAGAAATTAGTAGGTCATATTAGACTTGTCACATGCACGATTAGAAGGGTAGTCCTGCTATTGATTTACACTGTATTTCTATTGTAGACTCTAGGATCTAAACAAATATGATTTGCACTTTGCAGGTAATAGGATATATGACAAGGTGACTTTGACCATACAAGGAGAAGATTCATTTGTTTGTACTCGAGACTTTCGAACCTTCTTGCCCTTTGAGACAAATATGGTTTCGTATTATAGCTTGATGGATTGGTTGTTTGTTGAGCCCCTCTGTTTCTAGTCCCTTATATGATTTATTTCATATTTTGTGTTTCACCTTGACAAAGGTGCCACACCAAATCTTGTTTAGGGCTCCTCCTATAGAAGACATGTTATATTGGCTAGACCAAGCTTTTTTGAGACTTGTGTCAAATATGTCTTTTATAGGCTTAGAATTTTTTGAGAGTTTGATGACATTTTATGGGTGGTAATATGAATATTATGGACTAAATTATGAACCATTCTTAGAGGTCTTGTAGAAACTTATTCAATGAGAACAATATTCAAGATTAAAATGCGCACATTAACAATAATTTAGTTGAGTTCAATAAGACAAAGCTTAGACCAGTGACCACACTCCATAAGTAGTAACTAGATTCCTTCACATAATAGGGTAGTACACTCATTACTTATTACATTGGTAACTAGTGCTCAATATATCTCTTCAAACAACTATCCTAGCTCTACATCATTTCACCATCTTTGTGTTGTACTGAGCCATTTACTCATTGAAGAAGGTATACTTAGATGCTTCTTCATCAACACCAACCAACTACAAAATAATAGGCTCACCTATTGAATACAACAAAATGGGGTTCCACTTGTGGATCCTTGCTTTAGCATATTCTTGGCCTTTGTGTCCACATCGAAACTCTTGGGTCTCCAAGACAAAGGAGGCACATCGAGTTATTTGCAGATCGATGCAATCATGTCACTTGTTACCATCATTATACATGGGTTGCATGTTGCTTTGATTAGGCTAACACAACAATCATCAAGACATTAGTTGTTGCATTCATTTTGTTGGTTGGTAGCGCAAGTTTAAAAAGGTCTGAAGCTCATTGATGTCACGGAGCGTCCATCACGAGAAATATGGACTCTCTTTTTTGCCCCTTAAGGAGTTTCTCTCACCTCTCTCTCTCTCTCTCTCTCTAAAAAGAGATTCCAAAATAATATTATAATAAGAGATCTACAATCAAGAAAATCTCGTATTTGTATTTTCAATATATTTCACCTATTATTTTATTCCCAAACTGTAGGATAAGGTCACTTTTTCTCAAAATCCTCATAAGTAAAAAAATATAATTCTATTTTATCGAAAAAGGGATCCAATTATTGACATACGACTCTCTAATGCCCTCATGATTTTTCAACATTAAAATATATTAGAATCATTCTCATTCTTGCTTCTTAAAAGGGCGGAAGTTAAAAAACGATATAACTTGACATACACATCATATTTTAATATTATTTTTTACCCAAAGACACCTTTTTGACTCGAGATTTTCCTTGTAAATTTTTATATTTTTTGAAAAAGTATATGCCTATTTTTAGGAATTTTTAAATTCCCTTCGAAAACTCTAGTTTTATCCCAAATTTTGTATACTCTTCTCGTTCCCTCTAGAATATGGTTTCTTGCATAGAATTCTTTTGAAAGTAGCATTGAGGAGAGTGGTTTTGATACCATTTTTTGAAATCAAATTATGTCTATCTACAATATTCTCTACCCTGCTACAAGCAATCTCCCACTTCACTACTAATGTACCATCTGTTACCTCATTGGAGGAGACAATTATGACTTGGATGGATATGGATCCATTGCCTTTTTGCAATCTATACAATTTAAACACCACTTTGTTTGGTCCTTTGCCTAGGGTTAGGGCTCCTTTGAACCAGTACGTCCTGGCTCTCGCTTCAGAAATCCAAGGTCTTCCCAACAACAGAGGGTATGAGGTCCCATAAGAATTGGATTTAAGCACCAAATAGGTCAGCCAATAGTCTCTTTCTGCAAGGGTTGTTTTTACGTATGGGAGGGTGCGCAATGGTTTAATTTTGCTTTGGTCTGCCAATCTGATAAGCCACTGTGTAGGTTGAATTCCTTGCAACCTTAAGCAATCCATACACTAATCTCTGGGGTTCCAGGATCTAGGAAGGCGTTAGCCATATCTACTTCCTTCATAGGTTCTGAGGCTCTATTGGACTTTGTTATTGTTGGGAAAGCAATCCTTAGGCCGCCTCTTCTTGTCAAGATGCTTTTGAATTTCTTTTGGCAGCTAGAAGACAGCATCAGCAACTGCCAGAATGTTAAGTTAGGTTCAAAAGTGTCTAGGTCTTTTACCAAGTCATAATCTTTGATAGGATCCACAGGCTTCTCCAGCCTGCTGGGGAATGGGGCTACACCCATTTTCATCTTTCCTTTTTCTTCTAGCAATGGTAGCATCAGCACTTCCTCTATTTCCAAAGGTGCTTCGGTATCATCTATCTCCTGGACCTCTAATCCTATTTCTGGGACTGTCTCTGTGACTCTGTGGCACTGCAGTGCTCTTTACTGCACTGTTCTGTCCTCTATTGCTCTGTCCCTCTGTTGGCAGGTTGAACTTCACAGTCTTGGCAGGAGAGTTGTTCTCTTCTTGGACAACTGGTCCCTTCATCTTGGTGCGCGTGACAATGGTAACTTCCAACTCTACCAAATTGGAGGCAGGCTCTTGTACCTTCTATTAGCTATCAGTGCCATTGGCCTTTACAGGGGCTGGACTTGGATAGTCCTTTGCAGTGTGGCCTTCTCCTTTGCATCAGCTGCATAAGGGCTTGTATTCCACAGATTGTCTAGGGTTTGGACAATTCGGGGAGATATGACCCTTTTCTCCACACCTGTAACATTCCATCTCTAATCTCTGACCATTGCCAAATTGTCATCCTCTGTAACTTTGAGAGGGAAACCTCCTTGGACTGAAATTAGGACCAAACTCCCTAGGCTTTGGTCCAATATTCTGTGTTGTTATTTTTAACTCTAGCAAGTTGAATCTTACATTTTCATCCTTCTGTCTTCATTCATGCATCTCTTTCAAAGAGCAAATATCCTCTGTATGGTTCTTTCGTAAATAGTAGAAATAGAAGGCTCCAGGAATGGTTGGTTTTCAGGTACATTCAATGGCTAAATGTCCTGCTTGATGACACTTTTCGCACCAGGTATTAGAGTGCATCACATCTCTCCCAGCTTCCATAGGGGTGGATATATTGGCGATATTCACCTTCAGCATCTGTAACTGCTTTGTAATCACATCCATAAGCTCTTTCTTGATACTTGCAACTGAGTTGGATAAGTAGTCCCTCAGATTTTCACCTCTTGAAGTACTTGTAGTAGGATTTTGGGAAGCTTCTGTAATTACTACATACACTGGTTGGGTTGATCCAGAAGGTCCTATGTTCTGGTTCCGATTCAGAGCTCTTGCTAAGACTTGGGATTGTTGATTCCAGTTGGTGGGGTTCCACTGTTGTTGATTCGCCATTGGAGGAACTGTTTGAGGCCACTGTTGTTGTGGTTGAACCATCATTTGAGGCACTATTGTCTATGGCGACCACAGTGGATTAGGTGCATTATATTGGGGCATAGTTTGCATCTGGGGATAGGGGTAGGGAACTGTCCCTAAGACTGCATTTGGTGGATATACCACTCCTGGCATGGGAGAAGGTAAGACTCTTCCTGGAGTCATTGACAACCTTGCTTCAACTTCATCATACAATCTTGCACCTTCCACTGCAGCTTGCAAATTGACTGGTCTTCTCAATTCCACAAACTTATAAACTTCTGGTTGTAAGCCTCTGAGAAACACTTCTTTCTGGATACCTTCGTCCAAATGATGGTTAGTCCATCTCTTCAGGATGGATTCCATTCATGAGACATAAGCTTCTACTCTTTCTCTAGAGGACTGACTTAGGTTCATGAACTCCTCTCGCATCTGCTCTTCAAAACCTTCACGCCTGAATTTAGTGAGGAAGGCCAACTTCAGGTCGTCCCAAGTGCCAAAAGGTCCTGTTGCTTGTCTCTCATACCACTGAAATGTTGCGCATTTGAAAGTGGCAGGTAATATTGCTAAAACCAATGCTCAGGGGTTCTAGCATTGTTAGTCACACATGCTACCATAAATTCTGCTACATGAAGATCAGGGTCTTCATTGTACTCTCTCTTAAAAATTGGCAATGGGACTACATTTGTTGGTCTATCAAAATCAATATCTCCAATACGAATCTAACTAGGAAGGGGACCTTGAGTTGCCATGGGGACTTCTATAAAGAGTGCTTTTAGGGCATCAAAGGAGGCTTCTACTACGAGCTCGTTCTCAGCTTTGATTTTTGTCTTCTCTCTTCTCATGTACCTCTAGACTCATTCTAACGCTTGCCCCTTGATTGTGTCATTCATCAAGGGCTTGGCTCCAACCAGTTGTTCAGTACATAATAGAATTAGAGAGGGGCTTGGGGGATTCTCTGGCCAACATCTCCTCTACTTCCATCTTTTCAACATCTCTGAATTCGACTTTCAAACCACTACAGAGGGGGAGATATTCCATTTTGAAAGTATCAAAACTCATTCTTCTTAGGATCGTTGTTGTGCCATCATTATAATAATGCCAACTTTTGAGGGTTTCAACAATGTATGTTGTGAATAACACTCTGTCCACCAACTTCCAATGGGTTGCTAATTGGAGAAACAGAAGATTTTTAGAACACCAAGCATCCCACGTATCTTACTATTGAGCATCCACAAACAAATCCCGACTCTTTTCCTTCTTGTTTTCATGAACCTCCACAGACCACGACTCTTGAAGCTTCTTCACGATCTCCCACTTGATGATGTCTAGAAACTTCTCAATAAATACCAAATCTTCCATGGATATTCATTCTCTCTGCTACTCTTCAGTTTGTTCCCAAACAATTTTCTACCAAGATGCAAGTTTCTGCTGCCTCAACGGGAAGAGGAAATAGTCCACCACATAGAGCATGCATCATTATGGTAATATGTTTCTGCCATTATGGGATGAACTTCTTGTGGAAAATGGCTTTGGCAATAAGAATATCCAACTCTTCAGTGGAAGAAGGAACTTTTTAAACATCCATTGAATTTTTCTCTTCTTGACAATGCCATTTCCTTCATTTTCAGCCTCTTTTGATGCTTGTTGATGGCAAGTTTCCCCGGCTGCGCACCAAAAACATG
Organism: Lygodium microphyllum; assembly: GCF_053477565.2. Taxonomy (NCBI): domain Eukaryota; kingdom Viridiplantae; phylum Streptophyta; class Polypodiopsida; order Schizaeales; family Lygodiaceae; genus Lygodium; species Lygodium microphyllum. The sequence continues at coordinate 187,907,036 of NC_141136.1, forward strand.
GAGCCCCAAGAGAGACACCAAGGAAAAGGGGATTCTAGTGCAAGAAAATCTATCTTGTAACATAAACAAGCTTTTATTTCATTCTTTTGATGACCAAAACAAAGAAAACAACAACTCTTCACGCAGCATCATAGTAGATATCTCCCATGGATTTGATAGAATCAACCATAATCTTCAACATCTTCATAGAATCCATCAATAGAAAAAATAATATAAAATAATACACCATTTTTGAATGAAAATCAATCACATAGTATTCATCTTCAATGTCTTCATAATTCTCTCTCTCAATCTCTCATATACAGATACACTATTTTGATAGAATTGGCTATCTTTGACTCTCTATCTCTCTATCAATAGTACATCATCTCCTCACTAAATACTCAATAATGACTCTCAATAATCCTTCTTAGGTCGTGGATATACCTCCCAAGAGGTATGTCTGATGTGAAGAGGCACCAGAGCCACTACAGTGTCTCTTCATAGCTCACTACTGTCACTAGCTCTCCAATCTTCTCTTCACTCTTCAGCAGCTATTTCCTCCATTTGTTTTAGCTCTTTTGAACTTAGATTCATCCTTTCCAAAAGTTAGAAAAATTTTCCAAAGTCACATGTACATTCTAAAAAACACTTACAAAACAGAACAGAACAAGAACGAAGTAGAGATAGAACAGAGACACATGCTCTACAGAAGGTTTATAGAGGGTTACAAAAGGTCATCAAAGAATAGAACATCCTCATAACTCATACTAAAACCATTCCAAACTATCAAAAACTATTCAATAAGCTTCCAAAAGATTTCAACCTCCATCAATCATCAATCCATGCTTCATACAGAAGAAAATAATAACAAAACAGAAGCTATATAGAAGGTATCAGAACCTCAACAGAACCAGAATATCACATGAACCAAACAAATGTGCAAACAATGAGAATGTAATAAACAAACTAAGATGCACATCTTTGGAGCATGTGGTGGGTTTCATAGCACTATTGATGTGAGATTTTATCTTAGACTTACATGCTCCTGACAACTCCAAGCTACCAATCAACCATTCACCATTACATAGTGGTGGAAATGGGACATGCTACAATCTTTGGCTTTCTACTGCATACAATGAATTATAAAAAAAGATATTTTGAGTTGCACGTTGACTTGTAGAGTTATTATCATAGATAAAAGAGCCTATGTCTTCATGCCAAACATGTATCTTGCTACTCAAACATTCCATATTCTACCATTCATGCAAAGTCGATGGATATAGAGCTGTCAGTAAAATAAGATTGAATTAGAACACTGCAAAGATTTTTAAAAATAATTTTGATGCAAAAGAATAAATAATGATAAAATTTAAAATTGTACTATTTTGTTTATAATTTAGAATGTAGTTCTCATCATGTACATAGATTTGTTTGTGCATGTAAACATGTTGGATCAACACTTCTGTTACTGTACTTGTTCCATTAAATACTTTTCTGAACTCTAAAATTCTATCTTTCCAATGTTTGCTAGGACTTGCAACATCCTTACACTTGACCTTGAAACTCCCTCAAGTACTTGGGTGCATCCAAATCCAATCCAACTTATAGTACTTATCACAAATCCAATTACTGCCACTATCTTTCCTATTGAAGACCTTTACTACAAGTATGCTATTGATATTTTTTCTATGTGAAGACATCTATAATAACCAAATAGAAAAGTCACCTGTCAGCATTTGTATAATTTGTAAATATTCTATCCAAATGAAATTCAATTTAAATGGAGCAATATAAATTTTTAAAAGCATGTAATTCTTTTCACAAAGAAGCCCTAAGATGTTTAATAAGAAGTTGACTTATAACAAGACCATTGTTCCTTCATTGATGAATTCATGGAGTACAAAAACAAAAGAACTCTCGCATCAAAGCATACATATAACTTACATAGGCTTTGTCCAAATGAGTTGAACTTTAACCATGGAGAAACAGAAAAAAAAGGTAATATACTAGTGGCTCTCTTTGAAAAGAAGCCAAAAGATGTTGAGGAAGTTGAGTTTTTAAAAAATCATTGTTCTTTACCCTCAGAGATTCTTGGAGTACAAAAACCAAGGAGAGCTTAGTATGTATATAACTTGCATACATTTTGTCCGAACAAGATAAAATTTAATTGTGGAACAACAAAAAAACAAGACAACATACTTGTAACTTTGTTTACAGAAAAAACCTAAGATGTTGAAGAAGAAGTTGAGTGTTCAAATGATCATTGTTCTTGACTGTAAGAGACTTTTAGAGTACCAAAACAAAATAAATTACTTGTCAGAGAATTCACATAACTTGCACAGGTTTTGTCCAAACGAGATAAAATTTTACCATAGAACATCCATGGAAGATAATAAAATACTTGTAAAGTTTTATGAAGAAAATCTTAGGGCTTTGGTAGAACAAGCTTTGCTCTCATAAAACATGTGAAGCTCACTCTGTGTTTGTTTAGACAAAATGAAATTTCACACGGTTATGGATAGGGCAAGCAACAATGAGGTTGTAAAATTTCATGAGGAAAGAACAAGAGGGAAAAGAGATATGATAAATTTGAGTTCTGCCTAAGAAAGAGGGGAAAACTAAAAAGAGGAGAAATGAAAAGTCAAACATAAAAAAATAAAGAAAATGAAAATTCGAGTCACAAACTTCTAGGAAATAACAACATTGTATTCCCCACATTTCCCCTTATTTTATTGTTGAGGGAAGATTTGGGCCAAGATATGGCTAGAAGATTCATGTTACATGAATTTGGAATCCCACCTCTCTCATTGGTTAGGCCTATATTTGTTTATTCACTCCTTAAGGGGCAAAAAAGAGAGTCTATATTTCTCCTAATGATGGAATTGTTTTACATTAGTTATTGTTATGAAGCATCATGGTATTGCCTTAGGCGAGTGTGATTGACTTTGTTATTGGTGATTCCTATAGCTACCCATGGGGTGTGGAAGATGTCTCATGGAAGCCAATGGTTTCTAGAAACATACAGGCATCTACTCATAAAGTTGCTAGTATAAGTTTGATCACGAACCAAAGGAGATGTTACATTGACATATGATTAGGCTTAGAAGGGGTGGGTCAAAAGCTTCTTGTGCTTAAAGATGTCCCTCAAGTTAGAGCCATCTTTAAAATCAAAACTTTTAAGTATGTAATCATGTGTTGGAGGGTATTTTCAATCTTATTTTACATCTAATTCTTTTGTATTTATGGTGATTTATTTTTCATGTGTAAATTGGACATAACATTGGATTATTTGTTTTTAGATGCATCAATATGTTGTGTAGAGCTCACATTTTTTGTTTAATGATTTATGTGGGCCATACGAATGAATGGGTGGTTGGGTTTTAGTTTGTAAGAAGAGTTAAAGAATCAAGCGACTCACCCCCACAACCAACACATGGCTGCATACATACTCAACTCATTTACAAAATATTTCTTAGCTTGGCCAAACTAATTTACCAATAATACACTCTCATTAAGTTCTAAATGTAATTCATTATTATTGGTTCAAGAAAGTATGTGTTTTATCTTCTATCACATTTTGAAACTCTACCCCATATCTGAAGATATATTATGTGATGCTAAAATAGTCAAATATGCATTAAATAATGAATTGTGGGGAAAATTTTTCAAATTCTTTATTACCTCATAAATGACCCCATATAGACACCCATGACTAGTCTTTGTAGCACTAGATTTTGTCATCATTATCACCTTGCTATTCAAGCAAAGACTAGGAATTGAATATGGCAGTACAAGTGGTACATTCAACAAGCCTATTGATGGATACAAGTTCTCTGAAGTGGTGATGCATAGGTTGCATTGTTGTTTCAAAAGATGCACAATACATAAGAATGATGATTTTTGACGTATTTCTACAATTAATATTAGCACTGCCATTGGTATGAAAAGTTAAGATTAGTTGGTAGTAGTTGTATCACCCATGGATTTGTGCTTTCTATGACACATTTGAACCTCTTGGATTTAGCTTGGGTGTAAGACTTTTGTAGTGTGTAGTAGATTTAGTGAGTTGTACAAAATATGTTGGTAGTTTCTCTTTAACATCATTTGTGCAACTTTGGTCAAGTCAATGTCTAATTTGCAACCATTTTGAATGATTGTATTAAATTTTATCATTTTGATGATTAAGTGAAAAGATGAATTCGGAATTAAAAATTGAGTACCTCCATGACCCATTGCTATGAAAGCATCAATATTATCCAACATGGTGTGCATGGCAAGCCCATGTGAGAGTGTAGCCATTGATCATGCATGACCTATTGACTTGTATCTATAGCTAATAATATGTTCAAATACTAAGTAGTTTGTTGGTTAAAGTTACTTTTAAGATCAACCATCAATATAGTGTACTCATAATAGTAATTGGAAACTATACTAAGGAGGAGTATGAATGACAAACTAGTGCAACTTTGTTATATATTGCTTTGACGTTCCAAGTAATTGAAGATTTGAGTGGAGATTATGAATGGGACTTTCTTTACTTTATTGGCATAAAAGAAAAAACAATAGGTTACATTAGACTTCTTATATGCAAGCTTGGCCGATGTGCATTGCCACAAATGAGGGCTGGTTGCTAGTGTTATTGTTCAATTCATTTGGATTACAATGTGTAGTTTGAAGCTCATCATATTTCTACTATAGACTCTAGGATCTAAACAAAGATGGTTTGCACTGGATGGTAGGTAATGGGAGAGATGGCAAGGTGACTTTGGGCATATGAGGAGGAGATGATTTATTTGTACTTGAGTCTTTGAAACCTTCTTCCACTTTGAATCAAATATGGTTTGGTGTTATTGCTTGTTGAATTGTTATTTATGGAGCCCTTTTATTTCAAATGTGCTTCATAGTCCCTTATATGACTTGTTTTAAACTATTTATTTTAGCTCAACAAAGGTGCCACCAAAACTTATAAGAAGGCACCTCATATTGGCTTGGCCAGGGTTGTTTGTGAGGCATCGTTAAGCACTTTCGCATAAACTAAAAACCCCCAGAAAAACATTAGATAGGTAGGATGTTTTAAGCTTAGCTATTTGTGTGACTGTTTATTTTTTTGTTTTAAAGCTCGATTTTTTATGTTTGTCTAGATTAAGAATTGTTTTTTCATTTTATTTGGATTTTAAAAGCGTGAAAACTTGATAGTCTTCGGTGAGTTTGGTATTTTTCTCGATAGATTAGAATAGGACCTTGATAGTAGCTACTAAACATCTTGAAACATGTATATTTTCTTGCTGATATTTTTGCACATCATAAGGATTTTGGGTTTAGGAGCACTTCACATTGCACTTGTCGGATACACTATACTCGGGGATCATCTCCTGATTTTATCAATTACTTCCATGCCAAGGGTTGGGTTGGTGCACTCTTGCACCATTGTTGAGCACTAGCACGACATGATTCCCAATGCAGCTATATGTAGTAAACCTTAAATACATGCATATTGGAGAGATCACCTTTCATTGAGCACACATAGTTCTTTGCACACACGGGAGTTTTAATCTTCATCACCAAATTAGGAAATGTTGGATGAGTGGACGAGTGAGTTTGAGGGTCATGAAGGATGCCTATAGTTGTGAGATGGGTTGTTTTAGTTGGTCAACATCATGAGGACCATATATTTTGTTGAGTGATTGTGAGATTTTGGGCGGCGGATGGAGCAGAGTATAACATTTCTTCTTCACTACGTGATGAGAGGTGAGACTAAGGATTGTAAATTAATCAAGGAACAATGTTTGCATTTTTCATGATGCATGGGACTAGTATATAGGCTAGGCACCATTTTTTAGTGCATTCATGTTTTGGAATATTGCATGGATAGTTTGAGTGCATGACAAGTCTTAGATCTACTTTTTTTCTCAATATAATGTGTGATTGAGCACATAGTTCATCTTTCGAAGCATGTTTTTTTGGTAGGACACTTTGGATTGAAACAAAGTCAAGTACATAGGAAAAATCATTATTTTTTGCAAAACATAAGGGAGGTTTGAGTTTATCTACAAGGATTATTATGGTTGGAATCTCAAGATTTGTACTTAGATGACTTCTATGTTGATTTAACACTATCCTTAGTTAATGGCTTAGTCATACATTGCCAAAAAGTACAATTTCCTAGGTTTCCCAAACGAGTTGGGCACTATATTTCATCTTGATATTTGTTACTATAATAGGCCATGCCATGTGAAGAAAGCAAGGGATCAAAGACAAAGAAAACATTTGTTGGAGGGTGTTGAGTAGCAGATTATGCAAGATTTCAATAGTGGGAAGTCTCGTGCATATGGATTATTGACCTTTGAAAGAGAGCAGTTTGTGGAAGAAATACTGACTCAAGGTAGGGTGCATGAAGTGGATGGGAAAAAGAACCTACTGGAGCACTTAAATAGGTGCAGGTAATTCATTACCGATAAGCAATGAGGTTAAGCAAGAGAGACTCTAACATGTTACCTAGGATGGACTCCAAGGTGCTTCAAACCAAAAGTAATGGATGCAAGAGCAAGCATGGCCTTTGTGTGATAGAGCATGCAAGTTTGATGAGTTGGCTTTTAGTTTCAACGGTGGAAAGGATTCTATGGTCTTACTACATTTTTTGAAGGTAGGATATGTGGCAACAAAGGCCAAACAAGGATTTAATAATGGGCAATGTTGTGCCATCATCAAAGTGTGGCACCCCATCTGCAGTATCTACTTCGGGAGTTTAGATGCTTTCCTAGAAATTAAATAGGAAGGCAATATGATTTGAAGCTACATCTTTCATGTGAATTAGATTGATACTAGACTAGTCATACAAGAAAGCTGAGTGTGGCCTCAAAAGGTGGTGTTGAGCTAGCATTTTGAGCTAATGAGTGAGTGGCATGTCAGTCCCATTATGCTCAACGACTTCATCTTCGTGGATCAACTTTGATGAAGATTATTAGAATGGAATTACTAGAAGATACCAACCACCGAAAAGAAGATGTTGATATTATTATGTAATGAGCCAGAAGTAGGATGGTCATGGTCATAACATAAAAAGGAAAAGTTATTGGAAAATGCCTTAAAGCTTTCTAAGAGTGTTGTAATAAAAGCTTAAATATAAAACTAGAAAAGTTGAAACATATGCATATCTTCTGGATATGTGTTTGTTTTCTTTTGTTGCTTAAGGAGCTTTAGAAAGACATTAAGGTGTCTCCAAACCTCCATCCTTAGAAATGTAAGTTGTAGTGTGCTTGCAACATTTGTTGTTATCCCACATAGCTCTCTCCAATGCTCCCAAGTAATGCTCACCTATTTTCTTGTATCGTTTTCTAAATAACATCTGGCTTTTTAGCCTCCCATTGAGACATGAGCCAGGACATCTCTTGTTTTCCCTAAAAGTGTTGAATTTTTTCTTAAGTGAACTTGATTTCAATGAAAACCCATTTTGGAGAGTAATGCCTCACATTTCTCAATACACTCATTCGATAAAAGACAAGGGCTATATCGAGTTCTCATAGTCGAGATGTAACCTCAAAAGTTTGTCAATTATTCTAATCTCTGCATGCAAAGTACGTATATGAACATTTCTAAGAGGAATTGAAAGAATGGGATTCCATATGTCTTCTTTGTTTTTAAATTTACTCAAATCTATAGAGCCTCTAGCTGGGGCTCTTCTTGCAGGGCACAAGTTGCTCCAATGTTTAGTATCAACACTTTCCATGCAATAAATACAAGGATATTTTGCATTTGTCCCATTACATACTCCAAACATACATTTGATAGTTTTTAAGTTAGCACTCATAAGCCATTCCACATTAAAATTACCAACCCCATCAACCACCAGCATTTCTCCTTCACTTTGAGACTTAATAACATTAGGAATACATGTATGAGTGAACAACCATTTCAATATTTAATGATTCTCAACTGGTATCCTGAGCTGCACCAACCTACCAAATCTCCATCTTAGACTTGAACTTATGCACTGGTGCTTGATCCCCACCATTGTTGTAGTCCAATACCTTGTTCATGATGCAAATGCTAACTCTTTCCATCTTTTGTCCTTGTTGAATCTGTGCTTCGTCTAACTTCAAGGCAAACTTCAAAACACCGTGACATTCCTCTACTGTGAGTCTATACATGTGAAACATTGCAATCTACACTCTTCTTAGATCAGCCCATATATTGTTAAACACATTTCATTCAAAACTAGATTTTTCTATTGTATTTTCCTATGGCATAGATGCTTCGATATGAATGTATTTCCCAAAAATATGTGGAATCTTACGATTCACAGTAGTCCTTGCAACCAATACCGCAAGGGCTCGAGCAACACAAATGTAGTTATTCTATTATATTTAAGATTTTTAAACTATAATCTAGAGATAGCACGATAACCTTTTCAACTAATACCCATAGTATCACATGTCTCTATAATTTGTTTGGTTTTATTGTGTCCTTTAAGTCCTTTACCAATTCTTTGAGAGTTGGGTCTCTCAAATCCACATTCTGAGGTGATTTAAGAATCCTCAAAATTTCATTCTTATTCATGGTCTCTTTTAAAAGGGCTGAATCTCTCCTCACTTTCTCGAATATTAATGCTCGATATGTGAGAGAAATATTTCTTTACAAGATTCAATCTTATTTTCTTTACTCTTACACACAAGCTAGTTATATTTTTTAATGGTCTCTTCCTCTCTCTGAATCCTATTGGAGTTTCCTTTAAGTGTGCTATCTTGTCTTGTAATAACTTATTAGCATTTTCCAAAATGTCAATCTTATTTGTTAGCTCAAAAATGTTTTTTTGTACAATTAATAATGTTTTTCTCATTTCGTTCATTTGAACCATGTATGTGCAAGATACAGAGCATAACCTTGTGCAATAGCCAAGCATCCCGTTATAACCTTTCCCAACATATCTTATGTAGTCATGAATATTAAAAAATTTAGGAGGTTTAGCTGTACAAGGATCCTTGGGATAAATATTTCCATCCACCCACAAATCTATATGTTTTTTCCCTTGATTTCACAATATACAACTAAAAAAAGTGTGATAGTGATGGCCACCCAACACGTGCATTGTATAGGTATACGAGTACTATATACAACTAAATATAGATGGCTAAGCACAGGTGGCCTTTAATCCCCAACACTATCTTCATCCTCTCACTACTTCGCTTGTAGCTGTTGGTTCATGCCTTTCTTCCTTCTCCTTGGCTTAGGCCACTATTACTCTAGACATCCTCTTTGGACATGGTCACATCTTGCTACAACTCTGCATGTAGGATAGCCTTCATCGGTTCCCATGCACTACAATAAAAAGGCCTCATAGACACACATTTAGACGCAATTTTTGAATACAGAGAAAATCTTATGGGCGTGTCTATCCGCCCGTCTTTGCACGTCTACCATTTCGCATCTATAATTGCATGTATCAACGAATTTACACGCAAAAATAGACGTGCAAAAGACGCACATATACACGTGCATATAGACACGCTGATCGACGTGTTTTTACAAGCACTGGTAGACGCGAATGGAAAACAAAAAATGTTAGTTTTTAAAAAAATATATTTAATTTCTTTTTTAAATTTGAATTATGCAGCGCGTGTAGTCTGTACTATAGACGTGTGTATAAACGTGAATTATCTGCAATTTAGACGCGCGGATAGACGCGCAAAACAGAACTGGAAAAAAAAAAACCAGAGAGCATGTGGTAGAGAGCAACCACATGCTCACTGGTTTTTTTTTCCCCCTTCCATACATCAGATTGTGCATTTGGAAAAAAGACAATGTATCTTACAGGCACGAGAATTGAAAATAAAAGTCCATGTATTCATTATATATCAAAAGTATTTACAAGGGAAGTTTAAGTGCTTGCGACCTAAAGCGTGGCCGCAAGCAGTAGGCGCAATGATGGATCATACATATACAAGAAAAGAAGGCCTCATGAGGAGGTACGGTGCTCCTCTACGAATCTGAAGAGGAAACATCTTCGCTTGTACCACCATGGCTACTAGCGTCGCTATCCCCCTCCTCGCTATGCTCCACATCCGGGTTCGCCTACACACACAAAAGATCAGGGTTGCTTACATAGACAAGGTGGAGAAAAAGTTATAATTAGCTATACTTTTAATAGGAAAGTAAGAAAAACATACCTCCTCTGGCTGTCGAATCCTCATGGCCCGGTTGTATTGGTCCTTAGTGATGAGACCCTCCTCATAGAAGTGAAGCCATGTGGCTGCGCGGTTATGGCCTTGATGGTAACCTACCTCTCTAGGAGTAGGTATCCTACCAACGATAGTAGTCTGCAAAACATTTAGATATATACAAACAATTATGAGTCACAATATATTAGAATAAAATATATAAAGAATTGAAAGAAATATAAAATTTTAAAAACTAAAAATCAAAATATACTTACAAACTCTGCCTCCACGACTCTTTGCCACCTGATTCGTAATGCGACGATCCCATGGTTTCCATTTGGATCTGTCGCGCCTCTACGTGCTGGCGACTCTTCACTTTCTCTGCTGCTCTTCTTGGCTTTCTTCCACTCTATGCAGTCACACATAGGTAGTTGGCTATAGGCTCCACGCCCCTCCTCCTGCCTCTGCAGTGAGTCCTTGGCCCGTGTCATGAGGTGGGATCCTTTGTTGTGAAGCATATCCCTCACTTTTGTGCGTCCCCAATCAATCGAGAATCGCTGACCCTCAGGATTTGGGTACCCCCTATGGACTGCCCTCAACACCTCCTGCCACAAGCTGCTTCTCTAATTTTTGAAGGCAATGAAACAATCTTTATACGTCGCATGCACGATGCTCCTCATGTACACTATGACATCCCTTCCTTCATCATCATGAAAGATGCCACTAGCATATGTAACTCTATAGTACTGGCGTACAACCTCCTCTACGTGATCTACTGGTGAGGGTGATCGCTTGCCACCTCCTAGGGAACCCCCACACAAGCCTCGTCCTCCCCCTCGACTCTCCCTCCTCCCTCTCTGTCGACTACCCTCTGCCTCGCTGGACGCACGAGCTTCTGCAGATGCACATGCTTCTGCAAATGCTTGTGCTTCAGCCGATTTGCGTGGAGCAGGTGGAGTACCTGCATATGGAGTACCTAAATATGGAGTACCTGCATGTGGAGTACCTATATGTGGAGTTTGGGAAGTAGTGCCAGGCAAAGATGTCAGAGGCGTCCCAGACATGACACTGAACACCTCGTCCGCTGTGGGAGAGCGGCCAAGGTGTCTGGTCATCTCTCCCATGAAGTCTTCCCTACTAGGAAAACCTCCAAAAAATGCATTGACCCCCCTGGCAAAGGAGGCCAATGTATCATTCATGCGGTCCAAATCTGGGTCATTGCTAGATGAACCAGGATACAATATCTACAAAAAAAACATAAGAAAAAGATAAATTTATTTGTATACAAAAAATCATATATTACCTACATTTTCAAAGAGCTTTCTTTAGACATTGAGCATAAAACTTAAGTGCTAATGCTTCTCATAAACAAAAAAAAACTGATAACCACAAACATGGGATTGGTCACATTCATCATTGCAAAAATATATTGTTTACTATCAGAACTGGGAGACCTGGCGCGTGTATCCTCGTGTCTAAATTGCAGGTTAGACGTGCCCTCAGACGTGGTCCAAAGTCAACCTTCTATACAGCGCGTCCATCTTCGCATCTAAGATGCAGCAAAGACGCGCTGTCAGACGCACATTCTAGGTCAATGCGCAGTATAATCGCGTGTAGACTGCAGGTCAACCTTCTATCAAGCGCATGTATCATCGCGTGTAGATTGCAGAGGACACACGCCTGCACACACGCTCTAAGAGTGCCCTCAGACGCTATGAGAGGAAACATTTTTTGCGTCTATATCTGCGTCTACACTGAAATGTAGACGCGTTATCAGACGTGCTCGGTCGGCTGATTTTAGCCCGACGACCGCCATTGATGACTTACAAAAAGCAATACATAATGGAATCACAAATCCTAAATACCATCTCTTGTTCTCTCTTTCTTCCTCTCCTTGGCTTTCCTTTTTCTCTTCTTGTGTGTTTGAAATGAAAGAATAGGTGAGTCACGAGGAGATGATGCATGAAGAGACGAGGTGAGGCATGAAGAGACTGCATGTCGGCTAAACTCAAGCTTCAGAACTACAAAAAACGCAGGAAAGAAAAGGAGTAGTTTGAAAAGAAATGATTTAAGTATGGTTTGAAATTTGACGTGTGCGTCTATTTTTGCGTGTATATGTGCATCTATTGTTCAGGTAGACGCGAGTAGAGACGGGAACATAGACGCCAATATAGATGCGTACGTAAACGCAGATATAGATGCGCATTTAGGCTTTATCATGATTTTTTGTTTTTAAGATAAGTTTTGATAGTGAATTCTTATCATAAGTTTTAATGTATTTATAATGATTTTTGTGTATTTAAAATTGACATCTTAGAATAATTAATATGCTAGCTTTAAGTTTTTATGTAAATATATGAATGACAAATATTTTGATGTTGTCATGAATTAGGTTTAATCATGTCGTCGTCATCACCTAGTGGGGTGCATGCTGATGAGTCAATGAGCACATCCTCAAGTCAGGATGAAACATTGCATCTTCATAATCGAGATGCATGGCTACGACGAAAAATTAAATGTATGTGTGATCATTGTCGAGGGTGTATTTTTCGAGCACGTCAAATTGCAATGTCAAACCTCAGCTTGTATGGAGAATGGGACCAAGAAAAATCATTGGTATTCATTGTTTTTTTTACCACTAAGATTGCTAGTCTATGTTATGGGAATTATATATCAATGTATATGAAACTCCCTTTTGTGGTTGAGCAGGATGCGGTGCCACATCCTCAGATGCTCCCTCCCGTGCGTCGAGAGGCTGCAAAACGTCGACACGAGGAGGCAGAGTCTTCAAGAAGAGTAGAGACTGACGACCATGATAGTAGCCCTCATGAAATGCCCCATCAAGTCGTAGAGGATGAGATTTTGGACAACATGGTACACCATCTATTTTCACAACCAGTTCAAGGAGAAGGTCACTCTACGAAGCCAGATGATCCACTATATATAGCATCATCTACTCCGTTGTATGAAGGTTGTACTCTTCGTGCGTCACTCGAGATACTTAACTTGCAAACAATTTATGGATGGAGTAATGTCAGTTTGGATGCGTTATTGAAGTAGGTATCAAATCAGTTTGGCTTATGAATCATAATATTAATTGTTCTATTTTGAAATCAGACATAAATATATGTTGGTGGTTTTTTAACTCACTTTTAAAAATATATGTAGGTTATTAGCACAAATTCTTCCAAAAGGAAACAAATTGCCAACTAAGAGAGAGCAAGTAAGACATTACTTGACATCTTTGGGAGGCCTTGATTATGTCAAGATCCATGCATGTGTCAATGATCGTGTCTTATTTCATGGGATTCATGAGTTTGCACGAGAGTGTCCTGATTGTGGCGAATCAAGATACGAAGTGGAGATGAAGTCAATGGATGTGCCTCGTAAGGTTTTGTGACATTTTTCAACTGTTCCACGTATAAAACTAATGTTCGAGTGTAAGTCTATTGGAAAGATCATGTCATGGCATGCTAGTAATCGTTCAAGTGATGGAAAATGGAGGATCCCTGCAGACACACCGGCATGGCAACATATAGATAATTTGTGGCCCGTTTTCAAAGAAGAGCCAAGAAATTTGAGATTTGGTTTAGGTATGGATGGAATCAATCCAAATGGCATCAAAAGCACATCATATAGTGTATGGCCAATGGTATTGGTGAACTATAATATTCCTCCATCCATGGCAATTTAAAAGGGACATGTAATGTTGTCCCTTCTGATTCCTGGAAAGCACAAGGTAGAAAACATGGACATTTACTTAGAGCCTTTGATTGAAGAGTTAGAAATGTTATGGGAAGGTATTGAGGTGCAAGATACAAGTGCATCTGCATCCTCTAGAGATTTCACATTGAAGGCCATGTTGTTGTGGACCATGCACGACTTTCCAGGATATAGAGATTGTTCAGGTACATGTATATAACTCTATATTTTAAATTCAAGACTTGAATCAATTGCATTTTATTAATTCACTTGTTTTTTCAAGTTTAACCACGTCACGATATCGTGCATGTCCTATTTGCGGTCCCTCTCTAGTTTCCTCTAGGCCGGCACGTTTAAAGAAGGTTATCTACGACAATCATCATCGATTTCGTCCTATTGACCATCCCAAATATGTTCTCCCGACTAATGGAATGACTCCACAATCTCTAACCATTCGAGATTGGAAGGAGAGATGGATTAATGCCGACAGCCACCCTCCACTCGGTAAGAAGTGCATTTCTCTCGATTGACTTTAAAGTATATAGCATGATGAATTGTTTACATAATATATTGTTTGTTTGTTAGGTTCTCTATATTTTTTCGTCTTCCATACTGGACTGAACTCAAGATCAATCACCTGTTGGACCCCATGCACATATTCAAAAATGTTGTATCTACATTATGGGATCACTTGATAGGGCTCGTGATTCAGTTAATGTAAGGGAGGATTTACGCAACATTGGTTGCATGAGATGAGCCTGGCCACGCATTGGACCCAGAGGAAAGATTGAGCTACCCCATGCACCTTGGATGTTATCAAAGAATGAGGAAAAAATAGTGAAGGAACAAATATATAGCTTTCGAACACCCACAAGATGTATGAGATGTCTCAAGGGAGCCTTCATAAAGAAAAAGAAAAGAGGTGTGGAGCAACTATCTGGTTTGAAGTCCCATTATTGGCATAAAATGATTCAAGTAAGGGTATCTCTAACCATGAATATAGTAATTAGTGGAGTAACTATGTGTAAAATTTGGGGTATGATGACTTTTTCCTCAACTAATCATTTGATCTATGAATATTGTTTACATTCAGTTCGTACTTCCTACTAGCATATCCCATTGTGTATCCAAAGATGTACGTGATATCATTTACAAGATGGGAGAGCTTGTGAGGTGTGTATACATTGTATTTTTTCATTATATATCTTTGAATTTCTACACAAAAATAAACAAGCACATCATACATCTTGACAGATACATGAGCTGGAAGGAAATTGATCCAAACACATTGCAAGATACTCGAGTATTATCTGTTGAGGTGGTTTGTTTGGTGGAGAAAATTTTTCCTTGATCCATTTTAACTACTCAATTACATTTACTTGTACATTTGATTGATGAGATCGCACTTTGTGGGGCAGTTCATGTAAGGTGGTTCTTGAGCGCTTCATGAAAACCTTGAAAGATTTTGTGAGGCAAAAAGCACGGCCTGAGGGAAGCATGGCTGAGGGTTGGTTAGTGCAATCATCCCTTGTTTATATCTCTGAATATCTTGCTGAAGTGGATCCCTCTCAACCACGACTATGGAAAGATGATGAAGACTTGAGGATGACCTCTATAGTACCTCAAGGAAAAGGAATGAGTAAAGTGCTAACAAAAGAAGAACTTCGTAAGTTAAATAGTTTTTCTGTGCTCAATAATGATGTAATGAGCAAATGGATGAGACTATATAATGAAGCAAGGGCAAGAAGAAAAAGCGAAAGACAAGAATTTCGCACTAGATATGGACGTAATGTCTCATTTTCAGATCATCTAAATGCGCTCCCACGTCATATTGATATAGATTGGTTACATGAGAAAATGGAGAAAATGGAAAAAGAGGAGGAAATTAATATATCTCAAGAAGAGTGGGAATACGCACGAGGTTGCTTATCAAAGGTGAGACATACTATCAATTAATTTGTTTCTATAAGTTTTATTTTATATAAATAATTGACATGTTTGATCTTTTATCTTTTACTACTAGTGCACATTATTCAATGCACTTTGGTGTGAGGGTAAACATCTTCCAACTCAATGTATAGATGAAAAGAGAAATACCCAAGATTGTGGTGTCCTTGCTCACTTCGAGGATGCCAATGGTACCATGGAAGGTTATTGTGGCTTGATCCAAGATATTCTGAAGCTTGACTTCAGACGATTCTTTATATATGTACTGGATGTAAAGTGGTTTAAAGAAATGGTAACAAATGGTGAGCATTGCACAATCAGACGTCATCCAAGTGGTTTTGTAATCATTGACTCTACAAAATTTCACCAAAACAAGAATGACACATTAGTACTACCTCAACAATGCGAGCAGGTATATATGCAAAGGCTAATTTTTTTATATGTATACATGTGATACATATACACAATATAATAAGTACTTAAGTTTTTTGCTTTTATTTTTCAAATACAGGTTGTGTATCATCCAATGCTAAACAATAATCGATGGTGGTATGTCATCCCTATATCTAATCGTTCAAAACCAATATATGGTAATATTACCGACATGGAGATAGCAGATGACAATCCAACAATTAATGATGATGTGCATGATGATACCATAATGGATGATATGCATGATATAGTACAAGATGAACCTCGCGAGGATGTTCAAGGAAACGCAAAAGAAGACAATAATGTGATTCTCGATGATATTGATGAAGTTATTGAGC
Organism: Lygodium microphyllum; assembly: GCF_053477565.2. Lineage (NCBI taxonomy): Eukaryota > Viridiplantae > Streptophyta > Polypodiopsida > Schizaeales > Lygodiaceae > Lygodium > Lygodium microphyllum. The sequence goes on from NC_141136.1 coordinate 187,923,591, forward strand.
AATATAGCAACACATCTGATAGTGGGATAGACTTATTTGTTTCGTTACCTCTTGGTAACATAGACCTAGAAGTAGATAGTTTAGCAAGGGCTGATCTCATTGAAGATGAGATGTATCATTCACTGTAACATACTTAATTTGCTTATTGATTCAATGTGTATTCCTAATTCTATGTTTTTTATCATGCGCACACGTGAATACTCAAGAATTAATAGTCAAGTTTAAAGCTAAATTGAATTTTTCATAATAAAAAGAAAGTATTTTTTATCATTTTCAAGTACGTAGAGAAATTACGAGATACATATTGCAATGCTTGCTACTAATTGTAAGGTTTCTGTCGCTTGCCGCTAATTACTTATATCAGGCTTGTCAACTGGAGAAACTGCCATTCATTAGAGAGCAATGAAAAAGTAATTATTAACTCTATTTTTTTAATTCAATGATTCAATGTGTATTCTTAATTCTATGGTTTTTATCATGCGCACACATGCATGCTCAAGAATCAATTTTAGGTGGTTAAATAATTATTAACTTTGGTTTTTTAATTTTGTGAATTGCAATTTTAGGTGGTTAAATAATTGTGTGTCTGCTGGCTCGTCTATATTAGTGTCTATTTGCACAGATATATAGACGCAAAATTCAAGTCTATTTACACGCACGTTTACACACACTTATAGACACTATGATAGACGTGCCCAACTTTGGGCATCTAACATGCACGTCTATGCCTCGTTTCTGTTGTAGTGATGAGGTGGTGAGCATGCATGTGTACTCCTATGCCAATAGACAAAAGTAAAGCACCTTTACTAATAATGATGACGCACATTACGAAGCCATTAACCCTTGTTAGCATTCTTTTTAAAGGAAATCCTTTAAACTATAAAACCTCCTATATGTTTAGAAATAATTGTGCTTACAAGACAAAAGGGAAATTTCTTCAGCAACCCTTCCAGTTTGAGGCCTCGACTGAAACGATGTTCATGTGAAGCTCGATTTTGAAAAATGCTAATTGGCTAGCTTTATAGTTGCAACAAAAGCTTCAAGATGCCGCAAACCTGATCATGGTTTGCATATGCTATAGAGAGTTGTAGCCTATTAAAATGACTTATCACTTGAATATCAAACTTAGCATTAACACTTTATGCTATCTATTTTTATTACATGAAAAACATATTTACAAAACATCACATCTGTGATGAAACGTCATAGATGTCTCGACGTATTAAGATGTATATACCAATTCAAATTAATACAATTGATAACTTCTGCATACGCTGAATAACAACAATTTCTATCTGTTATTACTACAACCAACTTCCTACATGGTATCTAACCTGCACTGAGGAGCCACTTGATGCAATAACTCTCCACGCAGTGTGCTTGCTCATGACCTTTGATTGGAATAGTCGTTGCAATGGCCCAAGCTGCTGCTACATCTAGAACCTACAAAGTCAACCGACACCAACTATCAACCATGGAAGATGACAATTGAATTACTGATGCAGAAACTTGACCTGCTTACCATTGTGGATGGACTATTCCAATGCCGGATCCCACCGACTCCGCGAATGCACAAGCTGTGATCTATTGGAAAGCAAAAGATCTCACATCGCACCTCAAACTGTTTCTACACATGGACGATAAACAAAAACAGGTTGTAAGAGATTTGAATATTGCATCTACGATATGGAAACAATTACGAGAAACTTATCAACATACTGATGTTTCATCGCAAGTATCTAATCTTAAAAAATTGATGAAAGTTAATATGATTGATTCTGATGACGTTTCTAAATTTTTACAAGCTTGCGGATTGCCATGGACGATCTTACTATATCTGGTCTGATTTTACTCAATAATGTACAAGCCATTTGCTTGCTTGCCTCTTTACCTTCTTCATGGAAACCCTTCTTTACTACTCAAACAAATTAGGCCAATCTCACTGTTCCTTTGTTGATCCCAGCAATTCTACAAGAAGCAACCATGCGAAACTCTATGTCAACCCCATCTACATCTACTAATTATCCTCTTGCTATGTATGCAAGACCACGACCTCCTGATTATAAACCTCATCCTTTTAATCACAACCATGTTCCCACTAACATTAAAAAATCTTCACGACCATCCTCGATGTAAAAAAATTTCAGATTGACTAAGCCTTATTGTCGCATTTGTAACTGGATGGGACATCTCTCCTGGTACAACAAAAATATGAAGAACAAAATTAGATCACAAAAAAATCATATTAATTATGCTTTTCACTGTGAGGGTCTTGATGACTCTAATTATGATGTCGATGAGGTCTCATAATCATCGGATGCATCTTCTATGGAAGATGCTTTTCTAGCATTCATGGCCACTCATGTTTAACTACCGAACATCACGTCAACCTGGATACTTGACACCGGAGCCACATGTCACTTGACTTCGCAAAAAGATTGGCTTCGCCAGTACTATTCGCTATCAACCCCGTTTGACATCAAATTTGGGGATAATGGTATCCAAAAAGTTATCGGTGTGGGCATTGCCCACATTGAGCTATCAAAACATGGTCTCCATTGACCATGTTTACTATGTTCCACATCTTGCGAAAAACCTTTTCTCCATTAGCAAAATCACAAGTCCATCTACTTTTGTAGAATTTCACCATGACCATTGTGCGATTCATCATTTCCTTCCTTTGGGTCATACCTATGTGGTTACATGTCCAAAGTATGACCGTCTTTAATTTCTTGGTCATACGGTCACACCTATTTATTCTATTGCTACTGCGGATTCTTTCATAATGATACCCTATAAGACACTTTTATAGCACTACCGCCTTGACCATCTTAACCACAAGTCTTTGCTTCACATTTTAAAATCTGGACTTGCCCTAAACTTTACATTACCCTCTCATAGTCATTTATCTCTATGTGACGGTTGTATTCATGGCAAATTAACTACTTCAAAATTTCCTACACAAAGGGCTCCTACGACCAAACCATTACAAATCATCCACACTGATTTATGTGGTCCTCTACTTGTGCAATCGCTCACCCATAACGAGTATTTTCTTACCTTCATTGATGATTATACTCGGTTTACAATTGTCTCTTTCCTAAAAAACAAAACCTCTCACACAGTTTTCCAAGCCTTTCAGGTCTATCATCACTTGGTTGAAAATCAATTACCCTTTACAATTCAGGCTCTACAATCCAACAATGGGGGGAATATACCTCTCATTTATTTCGGACTTATTGTCGTACTCATGGGATTCATCAACGACTGATTGTACTCGATACTCCGCAACAAAATGGCATTGCTGAACGATGCAATCGTACATTAACGGATGTTTCCCACAGCATGCTGAAGGTCGCAGGTTTATCTTCTTCTTTTTGGGAAGAAGCAGTTTCAATAGCCTGTTATATACAAAATTGGGTCATTTCCAAAAGCATCAACGCTATACCATACACCAAATGGTTTGGAAAATTACTTAATTACGCGCATCTTTGAATCTTTGGCTCCCCAATGTATGGTTTTATTTCAAAGGATAATCGTAACAAGTTGCAAGATCATGCCATGAAAGCCATTTTTGTTGGCTATGGTGAACCTTAGGGCATTAAAGGATATCACTTGTATGATCCAAGGCAACCACAATTCTTCTTTGCGCGGACACTCATCTTTGATGAGGACTCCTTGATATCCCCATCTCAATCTGCACCTACGACAATACAATCACCAAGTGAGAACATAGACCCACTTTCCCAAATCTCGACTGTTGATTTACCTGGGCTCCTCTTGATCCTGTCATGGTGATACCTGCACCACTGCCAACTCCTCCCGTTGCTGCGCCACTGCTTGGTGGTGCTCCCGCTGCCGCTATCCTCCTTGCGCCTATCCCACCTGCGCCTGTAACACCTACCTCTACATCACGACTTTGTTCTTCTCCTTCTCCCAGAGGCATAGTGCGTGTGTACTCTCGGTTTACTAGCTTGGCCTATGGACAATGTCTCTTTATTGGCCCATGTGTTCCTCATTCCCAATCCCCACACATGGGTTGCGCATGCACCTCCTTCGAGCCCTATGTTGGTCAAAGCATTTTCACTTCCTTCACCTTCTATTCCAATTGCTAGTTCTTCTCCAACGGAACTGGCAATTCCATGTGTGCCTCAAGTTCCCCCTTTGGACTCGTCAAATTTTCCTCCTCTTCCCTCTTCACATAACGGGCATTTTTCCCCTCAACTTCTTTTTCACCTCCCTTTGCGTTTGTTGCTCCTTTCTCTACATCCTCTTGTCCCACTCTCAACCGTCCGAATCTCCTCCTTCCACACGCCAATGCTCTTTGTCTGACCTCTATGCCATCACCCATTGTGTGGATTCCTTTCTCTTGGAGTGCTCCTATACTGAGACTTATGCCTCCTTGGAGCTTCTAGCCTCTAAATCCTCACCTGATTCGCCGGAACTTCCTCCTATGGATCATGCGTTGAAAGGACATGAAGCAGTACTTTGGCGGGCTGCTATGGAGTTTGAATTAGCATCCCTTCGCTCTAACTGTACGTGGTCCCTTGTACCCCTTCCTCTTGATCGCAAGCCGGTTAGTTGTAAGTGGATTTTACACCGTAAACGTTACTACAACAAAAAGGCTCCATAGATGCGCTTGTAGACGCAATATTTGAATTGTGAAAAAAAAAGTCGGGCGCGTTTATTAATGCGTCTATTTTTGCGTCTACAAAATCGCGTCTAAAAGCGCGCTTATAGGTAGAAGTAGACGCACATTTAGACGCGCCTAGAGACGTAGGTATAAACGTGCTACGTAAATATATAATCATATTTTAAAAAAAGTGGATATATTCATATTGTTCGTCTATACACGTGTGTATCTACGTGTCTAACACCGCGTTTACTCTGAAAGTTTTTGACGAGAATAGACGCATATTTATCCTTCAATTTAGATGCGTTGATAGACGCGCAAGGCTACATGCTCTCTGTTTCCCCCCCCCCCCCCCCCCCCCCCCCCCCCCCCTCCCCATCAACATCAAATTGTATACTTAGGGAAAACAGAGAAAGATTATTTCGAAGATTGGATACTGAAAGCAAAACAATGTATGTAACACACAAAATTTCATATATATAGATGAAACGTTTTTACATTATAAGTTCTAGTGCTTATGACGTCATGATCGCAAGCACTAGCTGAAAGTAATACATATCAAAAATGAAAATTACAAGCCAAGGGAAGGCATGCATACATGGGGCTTCTCTATATCTCCTCAGAAAAGGCATCATCATCGCTACCACCATCGCTGCCTGTGCCGCTGTCGTTGCCGCCACCGCTACTGCTAGTCCCCCCTTCGCTATCCTCAACTGCATCAGGGTTCGCCTACACAAAGGATTAAAGTATATAAATACCATTACAAACAATAAATCATATTGATCTATACTTTTCATGTAAAAAATAAAACATACCTCTTCTGGTGGTGGAATCCTCATGGTGCGATTATATTTCTCCTCCGTGATGAGTCCCTCCTCGTAGAAATGTTGCCAAGTGGACGCCTGGTTATGACCTCGATGGTAGCCTACCTCTCTAGGAGTATGCATCCTACCAACGATATGAAACTACAAAACAATTTGAACATACAACATATTAAAACACACTACATAATGAAGTGAAACAAATTACAAAATTTAATTTAAAAAAAGAAATCAAATAATACTTACAAACTCCGCCTCCCATGACTCCCTGCCACCCGATCCTTAATGCGACGATTCCATGGTTGCCATCTGGATACGTCACGCCTTTGCATGCTGGCGACTTGTCATTTTCTCAGTTGCTCTCTTCTTGGCCTCTTTCCACTCCTTGCGGTGGCAATTGGGTAGTTGGCCATATCTAGGGCGCCCCTGCTCTTGTCTCCGCAATGACTCCTTGGCGCGCGTCATAAGGTGAGACCTCTTGTTATAAAGCACGTCTCTCACCTTTGACCATCCCCAATCATCTGAGAATTGTGAATTCTCAGGATTAGGGTACCTTTTATGTACTGCCCGCAGCGCCTCTTGCCACAAACCATTTTTTTTGTGCTTGAAGGGAATCATGCAATCTTTGTATATGGCATGCACGACACTCCTCAAGTAGGCTATCACTTCCCTCCCCTCAAAGTCATGCAAGAAACCACCAACATCAGTGATAGAGTAGTACATTTGTGGAGGCTCACCTCTCTCATTTTCCGGTGAGGGTGATCGAGAGCCACCACCTAGGCAACCCCCACAAAGCCCTCAACCTCCTCGTCCTCCCGCACCACTCTCCCTCCTCCCTCGACGTGCACTACCCTCTACCTCACTCGATACACGTGCCTCTACAGATGTACGTGCTTCGACCGATCCATGTACCTCAGCTGGTCCCTGTGTAGGCAAAGATGTGATAGGTGTCCCAGACATCACACTGAAAACCTCATCTGCAGTGGGAGGGCGACCAAGATAATTGGTCATCTCCCCCATGAATTGCTCCTTGTTGAATGGGGTGCTGGAGGATCCAGGATTCCACATCTACACAAAAAAAATCATATTACCATGTGTAGATAAAACATATTACATACAGCGTCTATACGTGCGTCTCTGTGTTCGTCTATACCTGCGTCTCTGTGAGCGTTTGTCAACGCGTGTATCCTTGCGTGTACACTGTAGAGCACACGCACCTACACACGCGCTCAAAGATGCATCCCCAAAGAAACGTTTTCCGCGTCTATATCTGCGTCTACACTGAGATGTAGATGCGCTATCAGACGCGCTTGGTCGGATGATTTTAGCAGACGACTGCCATTATTGATTTACAAAATGCAATACATAATGAAATCACAAATCTTAAATACACAGATAGAGCAGAGAGAGGAAGATAGAAAGAAAGAGAGAGAGAGAGAGAGAGAGAGAGAGAGAGAGAGAGAGAGAGAGAGAGAGAGAGAAAGAGAGAGAGACTCACCTTGGGTGTTTGGTGTGGCGGGTGGTAGCACTTCTTCCTTCTCCTTCTTCCTCTTCTTGGTAAGTTACCCTCCCTTGATGCTTGCTTCCTTGCTTGCTGCTTCTTCTTGTTCTCCTCTCTCTTGTTCTCTCTTTCTTCCTCTCCTTGGCTTTCCTTTTTTCCTTCTTGTGTGTTTGAAATGAAAGCAGAGGTGAGTCATGAGGAGGTGAGGAATGAAAAGACTAGGTGATGCATGAAGAGACTGTATGTTGGCTAAACTCAAGCTTCAGAACCGCAAAAAACATAGGAAAGGAAAGGCGTAGTTTGAAAAGAAATGATTTAAGTATGATTTGAGTTTTGACGTGTGCATCTATTTTTACGTGTATAAGCGCGTCTATTTGCACGGATATATAGACGCAAAAATCGCATCTATTTACATGCACGTTTACACGCGCTTATAGACGCTGTGATAGACGCGCCCAACTTTGCGCATTTAACATGCGCGTCTATGCCTCATTTGTGTTGTAGTGCGTCATCTTGATGGTTGTATTGCTCGGTATAAGCACGCCTTGTTGGGCACGGTTTTAGTCCGGTAGAAGGTCTTGATTATCATGAGACCTTCTCTCCGGTTCTCTATATGGCTTATTTTCATGTTCTTTTGGCACTAACTACTTTGTTGGACTTTGAGCTCCACCATCTAGATGCGTAGACTACCTTCTTACATTGTGACCTTTTGAAGGAGATCTATATGGAACAGCCCCCGCACTTTGTTGATGCCACTGCTCTGCAACATGTATGCCATCTCCATCGCTCCTTGTATGGACTTAAGCAATCTCCCTGACTTTGGTTCCAATGCTTCAATTCATTCATGCTTCAATCTAGGTATTCTTGTCTCCTATCTGAACCCCCCGCACTTTGTTGATGCCACTGCTCTGCAACATGTATGCCATCTCCATCGCTCCTTGTATGGACTTAAGCAATCTCCCTGACTTTGGTTCCAATGCTTCAATTCATTCATGCTTCAATCTAGGTATTCTTGTCTCCTATCTGAACCCCCCGCACTTTGTTGATGCCACTGCTCTGCAACATGTATGCCATCTCCATCGCTCCTTGTATGGACTTAAGCAATCTCCCTGACTTTGGTTCCAATGCTTCAATTCATTCATGCTTCAATCTAGGTATTCTTGTCTCCTATCTGAACCAAATATTTATATTCGTCATCAACCTAATGCATTTCTTCTAGTTGCTTTATATATTGATGATATCTGTGTAATTGCTTCTCATTCTTCACTCATTACTGTTGCCAAAAATGAACTAAGCTCTTCCTTTCCTATTACCGATTTAGGTCAGCTTTCCTACTTTCTTGGCCTATAAGTCACTTGTAATAGGGCCCATGGTTCACTTCAACTTCATCAGTCAAAATTTGTTTGTGAGCTCTTACAACAATATGGGATGGCTTCCATTAAACCCGTTGTTACACCTTTACTAGTCCCTTGTAAACTTTCTCTGTCTGATTGTCCTACCTCTCCCACAGATAAGGCATTCATGGCACAATATCCGTACAGGCAATTACTTCATAAACTCTATTATCTAGTCATTGGATCATGCCCTGACTTGTGTTTTAGTATAAAATTTCTTTCATGCTTTATGTATAATCCCAATCTTAGACATTGGAAGGTCCTGGTGCATGTTATTCGTTACTTATCGCGGGGCCGCATGCTCGGTTTGGTATTCACTCACACTTCCAACCTGAGTTCCTTGACTGCTTTTGTTGGTTGGTCTGACTCGAATTGGGGGGGAGGGGGGAATGTGATACTCACCGATCAACTACAGGGTTTACTTTTGTTCTTGCAGGAGCTGCCATAACATGGCAATCAAAGAAACAAGTAGCAGTCACACTGTCATCTGCTGAAGCCGAGTTTGTGGCCGTTGCTCTTGCAACAAAAGAAGGATTATGGTTAGAGATGCTGATTGAAGAACTCAAGCTTATTCCACGTCCATCACTGAAGTTATTTTCTGACAATATGTCATGTATATACTTGGCCAAGAACCCGAAGCATTTGGAGAAGACTAAGCATGTGGATCTAAAGTATCACTTCATTCGTGAGCTAGTGGAAGACAACAAGTTAGAGATTCTGTACACACAAACAGAATCTATGTGGGCAGATTTTCTGACGAAGTCCTTAGCTAGAATTAAGCATTATCTCTGTTGTAATAATCTGGGTCTCAAGAATATTTAATGTTCAAGGATTAAGGGGGTGTATTAAAATGACTAATCGCTTGAACATCAAACTTAGCATAAACACTTTATGTTATCTATTTTTATTACACGACAAACATATTTACAAAATGTCACATCTGTGATAAAATGTCACAGATGTCTCAACGTGTTAAAATGTACATACCAATTCAGATTAATACAATTGATAACTTCTGCATACGTTGAATAACAGCGATCTCTGTCTGTTATTACTGCAACCGACTTCCTACATAGCCTGTATGATCCGCTGGTATCCGCAAAAGTTTGATACGGCCCACTAACAAAAGTGCAAGTACTATTATGATGTGACAAAGCACCGGTACCTCTCGTGTTGTGTTCATGAGCACAAGCATGCCGACTTTGTGCGACCTCTGCTTGGAAGGGCCTATCCTGGGCCTCTCTCTCTCTCTCTCTCTCTCTCGTATTTTCCGAGAGCGCAAAATACCATCAAATCGTCAGAGGCCTACCTGCTAAACTAGATATTAAGCAGCGCCAAGCCATGTCGTTAGGCGGCGCAGGACAGCTTGCTCTGATGATTACCAGGAAGCTGGACGTAGTATCAAACTTATATCACATGTCGGGTGTGCAAACAGTACCAGCTCTCCGACTAATTCCTCTGATACTGCTACTGCTACTACTCTCAGCAAACCAATATTTGATTACGGATCATAAATTTATAATACTAGCAACAGGGAAGCGGCCGCAGAGCTGGCACTGCAGTAGTATAGACACCATTCGATATAATTTGGTGTTCTACATGCACGACCTGCCGGCGTCGTCGGATCCGTCGTCAGTGCCGGTAGCGGGGGGCAATCTGACGACGAACCCTGGTCTGGGGCTCACCGTGGTCTTCGACGACGTGCTGACGGACGGGCCCTCCCTCTCCGACTCCACCATCCTTGGCGCCGGCCAGGGCACTTACATCTTCGCCTCCAGGACCTCCCCTGACCTCCTCCTCGTCTTCACCGCCGTCTTCCGCGGCAACAGCTCCTTCAACGGCAGCACCCTCTCCTTCCACGGCTCCGACCGCATCCTGCTGCCCGTCCGCGAGATCGCCGTCGTGGGCGGCACCGGCCGCTTCCGGTTTGCCCGCGGCGTCGCCGCCATTGAAACCGCCTCTAGCTCCGGATTTAATGCCGTGCTGAAGTTCAATGTCTCCATTGTGACGATGTGATCTAGCTAGCTTTTCATTAGTACAAACATACAAATACGAAATCCTTGGGCTCGCAAAAATTGAGGTATTTTTCACCCAAATTGCATGTATTTTGCTAATTCTACAACCACGACATTTGTATAAATTTAAGTCTTATACGTTCTTTTTTCAACATTCAAAGGTCTTATCAAAGAAGGGTAGCTTAGTTGGAAGAGGTAGGTGAGGTAGGTGTGTGAGTGTGAATTGGTCACAAACAAATTCAAATCCCCTCAACTAAGCAGCTCAACGATGCTTTATCCTTCGAGATGGAATGTCCCTTGTCAAGGTTGTGGGCTAATGTCCCATGTCTATTAAATAAAATACCATCATGCAACACATTTAAAAAAAAGAATTCAAGCTTTTGTCCAAGGGAAAATTGGAATTTATGAGTTTTTTCATTCAAGGGGTCACCAGAAACCTTATTCACAATCAGTTATTAAAAGAAGGGAAAGCGTCCAAAGTGGTTAGCCTTACAACTCAACATCTGTCAAGACCAAGTTTATAACTTTAAAGAGTCACGAGTTATACCCTTGGTTTAAGGGTGTGAATAATTTTGAACCATGATAAGTTAAAATCACACTTTTTGTAAGGGTTGCATGGGCTAACTCTTGTTCATAAACCACAACAAAGTAAGGCCTATGTTGCATCACAAGATTCCTCATAGTTGTTCTCCATATGAAAATGCTCTAAGGGATCAATGCTATAGCAATTGTTAATGGTGTTGCGCACCCCTATTCTACTACGTTTAGGAACTTAGCTTGCCCAAACTTTTAGAACTATGGGGACAATCATTGATGCGGGCTTTCTCTGTATGATGTGTTGTATGTTTGGCCCCAAGTTTTTACAAGTGGGGAAAGTCATGGATGTGGGCTTTCTCTATGAAGTGTTGTACGTTTGGCTCTAATTCTGTGAAAGGAAAAAGAAAACTGGTCTACACTTAGAAATGTTATGCCTATATTTCTTGTCCAATCCCATGTTACCCTGAATGTCACATAGTTGAGAATATGTATTTACCATTGAACATAAACTTGGAATGCTTTAAGTTACAACCCTATTTTCCATAATACATTATATTGTTTCATTGCTTGCCAATGGAAGGCACATGCATAATCCAAAAACACAAAATTTGTATATTTTTCAATGTTTTTTAATTATGAAAATTTTCTCTATTTATTTGTTTAGCCGTTGCAAGAAGATGGTTACATCCAATATCATCGCTATTGATAGAGAAGCAATGTTTCATATGACTCCAAATAGTACTCATAGTGCATGCCAATGAGCCATATTTGTCAACTCCCACCCTTGAAAAAAGCAATGTTACTATCAATAAGCCAATATTAACACCACAATGTTTCTACATCGATACAATTGCAAAATGTTTTGGATATTATTTGGTTTCAAGAGAAACATTTTGCTAAGCTTCCCTCATACACATTTTGTTTCTCATATGAGTTTTTAAAACCATATAATTTTAAGTCAAGACTTTACAAAAGTGATACTAGTATCCTAAATTTTTGAAATTCTACTGTTGTTGGCTTCTTGAAAAGTAGCCTAATTTTAAAAGAGAACATTAAAAGAAAGTGTAAGATAAGAGAGTGATCATTTTCTACCCACAAAACTTGTAAATTTGTATAAAATCTTATCTATGCATGGTAGCATGATTTGAGAAAAGTTAACTAACTAGTATAGATTTTAAATACCTTGAGAATCAAGGTGTTTCCAAGAAAAAAAAGAGAGCTAACATGTACTCGGTACTACTCTTATATATACCCAATATTGCTACCTAGATGCACTGTAATATCTTCCTCTCATGAGATGCATCTCCTCTATTGCTAACTTATGTTCAATCATCTCATGAGTTAAATGATGCATCATTCTCATTTTAGTCATAAATAGTGTTGCATTTATCTAAATATTAACCATGATTTTTTAAGTCTTAGGCCTTGCTTCTAGTGCATCAGTTAGACCAAACATAAAACAATTGAGACATTAGATAGATTTCTATTCTTTCAGAAGCTACAATTCACTTTGATGAAAACCTCTCACCTTATCTTCTTGCCACTTGGCTCTAACTACCCATGCATCCTTCTCTATATCCCCAAGAAACCAAGAATATAAGACTAGTTTCAAGGTATAGTGAATACACCAACTTACCTTCCCTCATTCTAGTCCAAAGAATTTGATACCAACACTCCATCTCTGTAATATTTCTGCTAAAGATATATTACGAAGCCATGAGAATTCCTGGGCAAAAGACAAAGCTGGCATTGGGTCACAGAAGGTGCGAATTTAAAACACGATGTATCATAATCTCCATTTGTAGAACCGAAACTATGGTTTATTGTAACCACATATTTCCATGTGGACCTCCTCTGGGGAGGAGGTCAAGGGGAAATGGAGAGAACTTATGGAAAAAAAAATTCCTTTTAATATTTTTCTTTCCTCCCCAGCCGAAGGTTGTGCTGGAGGAGGGAGAGCAAAGCATGGGCACGTACGCTTGAGAAGGAGGTCATTGATGAGCGAATGGGGTCGATTCAGCATCACGCTGGATGCCAAGGTGGAAGGTGAATGCCATGCACATGGTGCGTGGAGGGAGGGAGGTACCTCTCCCTCCCCCTATAAAACACTTTGCCATGAGAGCTAGGGGAGGAGGCAATGAGCCGTGACGCCGCCATGATAAAATGAGAGAGGGAATTCTGAAGGCTACGCCAGAACTGCCATTAAAGGAGATAGGGAGGAGGGTGTGAGATTCGGACGGGCCGTGTGAGAGAGACAGTTGGGGGAAAACATAACGCCGCCGCACCGTGAGGGAGGAGCACTGCCGAGCCGCATCACGGCCACCATTTGGCTCTGGACGCCAGAAATCCACCGTCAGAATCATCCTCTCTCTCCTCCACGTGTGATAAATCCTCTTACAGAAGCTTCCAAGAAGCTTCTTGGAAGCTTCTAAGGGGAGGGATCTAAGACCCCCTTCCTATATCCTTTATTAACCTTTTCCCCCCTCCTGGTTTAAATCTTTTTTAAGGGCCTTCTTAGCCCCCTTTCCCCTGGTTCAAATCCACCTTAAACCCCCCCCCTCTCGTGTTTAACCTATAACCCCCCCTTCTTGTGCTTTTTTTTAAAACCCCTTTTCACCCCCTCGTGTCCCCTTTTTACACACCCTTTTTTCCCCCCCATGCACTAAGCCCCCTTTCACCCCCTTGTATTCCCTTTTAATATTTTCCCCCCCCGGATTTTTTGAATCCCCCTAAGCCCTCTTCATCCCCCTTATGTTCCCTTTGCCCATTGTGTTGCCCTTCATCCTTTTCCCCCCTGGGTTTTAAAACCCCTAAAGTCCTTTTCACTCCCGTGTCCAAAGTTTTCCCAAGGCCTCTTCTTACGCCTTCTGGAACCACACCCACACACCCTTTTTCTCGTGTATATACACTATAGGGCCTTTTCTTTAGGCTTTGTAAACCTTTTCCCCCCAAAAAAAACTAGGACCTTAAAGGTCTTATTACCCCTTCTCGTGGATAAACCCTTAAGTGTTCCTTGCCTTCCCAAAATACCCTTGGGACTTGGTTTCTCCCCCCTCGGAAAAGTGAAGAAGAGTATTGACGCGCAAGGGAGCGACGTTGGAATTCCCAAAAGGAGTGTAAAGCTGCTTCCACATTCGAAGGACTACAACTGCGACACATCCTAAGAAAGTCCAAGGAGTAGCTGCGGGAGGGTCATCTCCTGGTATCCATGTGGATATCTCACCCCAAACCCAGGTTTTTTTCTTTCTTAATTTTATATCGGTTTTAATTCAATCGTGCAAGATGAATTGTTAGGGACAAGATATATTTTTGTCCTAGTTATTTACGACGAAGGAATTTAGTTTAATTAAACATGTAAAATAAATAAAGTATAAACATTGTTTTCCTTCAAATAGCATTATGCATTGAAACGAATTATGAGCAAGAATTATTTACCCACTAAAGTAGTGTACTTCGGTTAAGCGTAGAAGGTATAAAACTGCATCTTGCACTATTAACCTCTATTCTTTTTACAATGAATCATCATGAAAGGTGCGAATCATGAAAAGGGTTCTTACGATGCTTAAACTCTAGGAAGTTATCATTGCTAACTGCATAACTTAGCAAGGGAAAGATTGCTTATTTGGCATGAGTTTTGTTCGCAACGAAAAAGGGAGATTAATTGAATTTACCTAACCTCAAATCAATAAAGTTTAGGATTGAAAAATCAGTTGACACATACACTACAACAAAAAGGCCTCACAAATGCACATTTAGACGCGATTTTTGAATATAGAGAAATTCTTACGGGCGCATCTATCCGCTCGTCTATTTGCGCGTCTACCATTTTGCATCTATAATCGCATGTATCAACAAATTTACATGCACAAATAGACGCGCAATAGACGCACATATACACGCGCATATAGACACGCTTTTACAAGCACTGATAGAAGCGAACGGAAAACAAAAAATGTCATTTTTAAAAAAATATATAATTTATTTTTTTTTTAATTTGAATTATGAAGCGCGTGTAGTCTGCATTATAGACGCGCATATAAATGCGAATTATCTGCAATTTAGATGTGCTGATAAACGCGCAAAACAGAACTGGAAAAAAAAAACCACCCCTCCCATACATCAGATTGTGTATTTGGAAAAAAGACAATGTATCTTACGGGTACGAGAATTGAAAACAAAAGTCAATGTATTCATTATATATCAAAAGCATTTACAAGGGAAGTTTAAGTGCTTGCAACCTAAAGCGTGGCCGCAAGCAGTAGGCTCAAAGAGATATCATATATATACAAAAAAAGAAGGCCTCATGAGGAGGTATGGTGCTCCTCTACAAATCTGAAGAGGAAACATCTTCGCAAGTACCACCATGGCTACTAGCATCGCTATCCCCCTCCTCGCTATGCTCCACATCCGGGTTCGCCTACACACACAAAAGATCAGGGTTGCTTACATAGACAAGGTGGAGAAAAAGTTATAATTAGCTATACTTTAAATAGGAAAGTAAGAAAAACATACCTCCTCTGGCTGTCGAATCCTCATGGCCCGGTTATATTGGTCCTCAGTGATGAGACCCTCCTCGCAAAAATGAAGCCATGTCGCTACGTGGTTATGGCCTCGATGGTAACCTACCTCTCTAGGAGTAGGTGTCCTACCAACGATGGTAGTCTGCAAAACATTTAGAGATATACAAACAATTATGAGTCACAATATATTAGACTAAAATATATAAAGAATTGAAAGAAATATAAATTTAAAAAAAAAACTAGAAATCAAAATATAATTACAAACTTTGCCTCCCACGACTCTCTGCCGCCCGATCCGTAATGCGACGATCCCATGGTTTCCATTTGGATCCGTCGCACCTCTGCGTGCTGGCGACTCTTCACTTTCTCTGTTGCTTTCTTCTTGGCTTTCTTCCACTCTATGCGGTGGCACATAGGTGGTTGGCTATGGGCTCCACGCCCCTCCTCCTGCCTCCGCAATGAGTCCCTGGCCCGTGTCATGAGGTGGGATCTTTTGTTATGAAGCATATCCCTCACTTTTGTACGTCCCCAATCATCAGAGAATCACTGACCCTCAGGATTTGGGTACCTCCTATGGACTGCCCTCAACACCTCCTGCCACAAGCCACTTTTCTGATTTTTGAAGGTAATCAAATAATCTTTATACGTCGCATGCACGACGCTCCTCATGTACGCCATTACATCCCTTCTCTCATCATCATGAAAGATGCCACCAGCGTTTGTAACTCTATAGTACTGGCATACAACCTCCTCTACGTGATCTACTAGTGAAGGTGATCGCTCGGCACCTCCTAGGCATCCCCCACACAAGCCTCGTCCTCCCCCTCGACTCTCTCTCCTCCCTCTCTGTTGACTACCCTCTGCCTCGCTGGACACATGAGCTTCTGCAGATGCACGAGCTTTTGCAAATGCACGTGCTTCTGCAGATGCTTGTGCTTTAGTCGATGCACGTGGAACACGTGGAGTACCTGCATACGGAGTACCTACATATGGAGTACCTACATGTGGATTCTGGGAAGTAGTGCCAGGCAAAGACGCCAGAGGCATCCCAGACATGACAGTGAATACCTCGTCTACTGTGGGAGAGCAGCCAAGGTGTCTGGTCATCTCTCCCATGAAGTCTTCCCTTCTAGGAAAACCTCCAAAAAATGCATTGACCCCCTGCCAAAGGAGGCCAATGTTTCTAGCCGTTCCCACTTAGGATCGACCAGAATTAGGGTTTCTCCTGATTGGTTATTTCCTAACAGCAACACGCATCGGACCCAAGTGAACTACTTTACACAGAAACGCTACGTCCGAAGCGGATTCACGCTGCACTTGGTTCAAGGAGAATGGGAAACAAGAGGGATGCAAAGCTCAACCTCTCTGCCATAAGGCATAGTCCCATTCCGTTCCCCTAAAACAACGTAAATAGGTTAAGACATAACTCTAGGTCAACGCTTTCGTTGTTCGTGTCCTTTGACAATCATCCCGCTGTTCTTCGAGATTTGAGAAAAGTTCCCGGCCAACCGGGACCACCCAACCATAGGACGGACCCATGGCCCATCCTCCGCACTTTCCTCCGTTTGTTTTAGTTATGTAATTATCTAACACATTAATTGGACATGTAACAATTAGCTTCTTTAATTAATCCGTTAAGCACTGGTTCTTTATTAACATATCATCATATTTATCTTTGAAATACAAGGAGTTCCGCCCGTAGGCTTATCCATAATCCGTCGAAGGCTATCCAGCAATCCACCGGGATCACTATTCCAAGTTTCCACCCATACACTAGTATGCGGGCCTCGAGATCTAATCCCGAGTCACGTTAGCCTCTTGTGCAGGACCCGGAAGGCGAGGGATTTACGGCCAGAGCCCCCCTGGCACCCAAGCATCCTCCTGCTCCAAGTAGCACTCAACGAAGAGACCTCTCACGGGGGGTTCGGTCCATGTTCTCGGCGCAGTCAACAACCCCCTTGGTTAGGGTCAGGCAGGCAGTCGGGGGGTAACTGAAGCTGCCACTCCCTTCAGGCCTTCAACCTGAAGTATAGATATTCATTTAATTTGTAATTCATAAATCAAACAGTGCTCTAAGCTCTCTAGCAAGCACAAACATTTCCATTGATCGATCTTGTTGTTGGCAAACTGCTAAGGAAGGAATCCTTCCTTTTGAATACATCCAACACTCGATTCGGGGTGTCTTGCAACCTGGGAAGATCCTTTATATTCTAGGTTAGGGCGTACCCTATTAACCCAACTTGGTGAACCCTAAAGTTCATTGGATACTTTAGATTTCAGTTTTTAACCTTCCTTACTTATTAGAAGGATATCAAAGAATACATCTTCTTGCAAGATAATTCGCATAAGGATCTGCGATCCTTGTTGCGGGAATTTAGACTTTCTTCTTGTGAATCAATCACAAGACCATATGACTTCGTACTTGCCGTGCAAGTCCTGCATCGTACTATGCGATAATGGAGTTACGAAACAATCCGTTTCAGTTTCTTTAAGCTGACGTTTGTCAGACTTAGGGTTTCCTAGCTTTTATTATTTTCTTTAAGAAACTCAAGGACAAACCCTAGTTCTTTTACGTTTACGATTTACTGAGGATTGTAGGGCAAGTATTTAAGGTATAAACGTTTATTGGATTTTAATTCATTCCCAATGAATATTTCACAGCATAGGTATTTCTAAGTTTATATTAATTTTGTTAACTTTTAGAAGGTAATATCGAGATCACCTCCGCACGATTTATTATCTATCACTACAACAGAAACGAGGCATAGACGTGCATGTTAGATGCGCAAAGTCGGGCGCGTCTATCACAGCGTCTATAAGTGCGTGTAAACGTGCGTGTAAATAGACACGAATTTTGTGTCTATATATCCGCGCAAATAGACGCTAATATAGATGTGCCAGCAGACGCACAATTATTTAACCACCTAAAATTAACAATTCATATAATTAAAAAACCAAAGTTAATAATTATTTAACCACCTGAAATTGATTCTTGAGCATGCACATGTGCGCATGATAAAAACCATAGAATTAAGAATACACATTGAATCATTGAATTAAAAAAATAGAGTTAATAATTACTTTTTCATTGCTCTCTAATGAATGGCAGTTCCTCCAGTTGACAAGCATGATATAAGTAATTAGCGGCAAGCGACAGAAACCTTACAATTAGTAGCAAGCATTGCAATATGTATCTCGTAATTTCTCTACGTACTTGAAGATGATAAAAGATACTTCCTTTTTATTATGGAAAATTCAATTTAACTTTAAAATTGACTATTGATTCTTGAGTATACACGTGTGCGCATGATAAAAACCATAGAATTAGGAATACACATTGAATCAATAAGCAAATTAAGTATGTTACAGTGAATGATCCATCTCATCTTCAATGAGATCAGCCCTTGCTAACATTAGGAGAAATATGGACTCTCTTTTTTGCCCCTTAAGGGGTTTCTCTCACCTCTCTCTCTCTAAAAAGAGATTCCAAAATAATATCATAAAAAGAGATCTTCTACAATCAAGAAAATCTCATTTTTGTGTTTTCAATAGATTTCACCTATTATTTTATTCCCAAACTGCAGGATAAGGTCACTTTTTCTCAAAATCCTCATAACTAAAAAAATACAATTCTATTTTTTCTAAAAACACAGCCAATCATTCTTTAATGCCCTCATGACTCTTTAATGCCCTCTTTAGTGCCCTCATGACTTTTCAATCATTCTCATTCTCGCTTCTTAAAAGGGCGGAAGTTAAAAAACGATATAAAATGACGTACACATCATATTTTAAGATTATTTTTTACCCAGAGACACCTTTTTGACTCAAGAGTTTCCTTGTAAATTTTCGTCTTTTTTGGACAAGTATATACCTATTTCTGGGCATTTTTTCATTCCCTCAGAAAGCTCTAGTTTTGTCCCAAATTTTGTGCATTCTTCTCTTTCCCTCCAGAATATGGTTTCTTGCATACGAGTTCTTCTGAAGCAGCATTGAGGAGTAGTTTTGATACCATTTGTTGAAATCAAAGAATCTCTATCTACAATACACTCTACCCTGCTACAAGCCATCTTCCTCTTCAGAAATATGCAGTAAGAAATCTCCGTCTTCAACAGTCTATACTACAAGCAATCCAGTGATAATGGAGGTATCTTTATTTTTTAAATCTTTGTGATGTTATTATTCTTCACAGTTGTTGTTCAGTCCTTAAGCATCAATTCATAGAGCGAGAGAGAGAGAGAGAGAGAGAGAGAGAGAGAGAGAGAGAGAGAGAGAGAGAGAGAGAGAGAGAGAGAGAGAGAGAGAGAGAGAGAGAGAGAGAGAGAGAGAGAGAGAGAGAGAGAGAGAGAGAGAGAGAGGAGGGGAGAAGGGGGGGGGACAGAGAGGACTGTGTGAGATGAACAAAGAAAATAAGTGATAGAGTGACAGATAGTAAATTAGGGTAGAAGATAAGATGATGTTATTGTTTTCCACTAGCCAAGCTTCAGTATGAATGTGTTTAGGGTTTCCTTGATGAATTTTTGTTGAGAGAGAGAGAGAGAGAAAGAGAGAGAGAGAGAGAGAGAATATTTTGGATAGAACAGAAGATAAGATTTGATGCTAATTAGAGGTAGATTAAAAGCCAAGATTACAGGCTGATTAGGGGTTGATTAGGGTCTATCAAGACTGAAAGCAAGAGAAAGAGACAAGAACCAACTAGGTTTTAAAAAAAACACAGATATAGTGAATCAAAGGGGTGTAGTTCTGCTATTTGAATGTTAATCCAAGTTAACATTTGCATACTTTTTTTTTTGCAGAATGCAGGTGCAGGATGTACCAAGAGAAAGAGAGATATTCACTTTCAATTGGAGGATGAATATGCACCAATGTTCAAAAGAACTGTGGAAAGAGATGATGCAATAAGATGCAGGATGCAACAAGAAAGAAATGCAGGGAAAAAAAATGTGGACCTTTGGGTTGATGGGTGCATTTATCCACCCGATCCACTCACTCGAAGGCCACCACAATTTGAAGGGCTTACATCATTTGTAAAGTTTGCTTGTGAAGGCAATGAAGGATTGTATGGATACACATGCAGACTTGTCACACAAGGAATAGCAGGGGCTCATCAAACCTTGACAAATATGCAGACAAGATTACAAGGGAATATGCAGTCTTTGATGGAAAAGGATAGATTATTGGCTGAGAAGGATAGAGAGAACCAGAACCTACAACAAGCAATGTCTGTCATTGAAGATGCTATGCATGCTACACACGTGCAGAATATGGAGTTACAGTCTAAAGTCAATGACTTGGAGAAGGAGAATCAAAACATAGAGAGGAAGCTCACAAAAACTTTGGAGATTGGGCCCACTTTAAAAACCAAAGGGGCACGTCGGCGCATCTGATCCGTTAAACCAATTGGCCAATTAGCCAAAGGAAGTGGACAATATCATAGACGGATATATGCTCAATCTACTACAATGAGAAATATGTTTCCTCATGCAGAGAATGATACTATTGCCAAAGTCCTTAGCAAGAATATGGTAAAAAATGCATTGGAAAATCGTAAATTCAGGGACATTGTGGATGGTGTTGCTAGTGAACGTCTTAGGGATGTGAGCAACTTGTTTACTGCTACAGATGCTCAAGGATTATGTGACAAGGTGGGAATGAGTTCTGAGTCATATAGTATGCTCTATCAACAATTGGATACAGGTTTTAAGCAAGTCTTCAATACTAAGCGAGTAATGCCTCTGCCAAAACCATTTCACGTGAAGAAGGCTCGAAAACAACTAAATGAGAAAGTTTTAGAACTAATTGGTGAGCCTACGCATCTGGAACACACACACATATTGAAGTATGGTTCCAAAGAAGTTGCCTTTGTATTGAATGCATCCAACAACTTTGTATTGGATATATGTAGGGTTCAGATTGCTATGGTCAAGTTTTACAATATGTCTATGGAAGAATGTAGAGGCAAGCTTAAGTTTGTCCTCAAACTTGATGAGAGTGAGATTATCAAGGGGCAAAAACTTGAGCGTGTGAGTATAACACTTATGAATCGAGCATTGGATCCCAACATCGATGAAAAACATCCTTTATACTTCAGTGTACAATCGGAGAATGAAATATGGTGGCTTGCAGCATTTGAAGTACCAAAGGAGGACCATGAAGTACTTAAAGTTTTTTTAAACCTCACTAATATACCCAGTGTTATTCAACAGCAAAATAATGGAGCAGTTTTACATGTTGAGGGGTTTGGGGACTATCAAGTTGAATGGCATCTTGCAGGTGATTTAAAAACATTGAAGTGTATGTTTGGTTTATCAAATGCAGCAAATGCAAAATTTCCGTGCATATACTGCATGCAAACTAGGAAGAAAGGGAAAGATGGAAAGAAAGAATGGCTTGCCAAGGCAGGACAACAGGGTGCTCCGACACGTGATCAGAAAGTCATGAGAAATGGAATGCTAATTCCAGTGGATCCAAACTGGCGCCCTATTTTGGAAATACCACTAACAAGGGTTCACTTTTGCACATTGCATTGTTTGGTTAGAATAATTGAGAAGCTAGTATATGAATATATATGCTTTGCATACAAGATGCAGCCCGTGTCAGAATCTGATGCTACATGCAAGAAGGTAGAACAAGTCCTCTCTGAAGTTGGATTGCACGGAGGCCAAGTAGAAATAAAAAAGGACGAGAAAAAATCGGGGAAGAGTGGAAATGTTCCTTGTAAACCATGCTTTGGCGGACCCAAGGCTAGGAAGTTTTTATCTCCACCTCGAGATGAGGAAGGCAATATACTACTAAAACAACCAGAGAAGTACGAAGCATGGAAAAAGTTGCACCTTGCTGTTTCAGATTGGAGCAATGGGGGACGAACGAGGATTGCGAAGGCAGAAGTGTGGATACACCTAGATAGATTAGCAGCTCTCTTACAGAAGTTGGGGTTTATGGATGGTGATGCCAATGCATTTAAAGAGACAGCTGCTAAATTTCATAAGTCCATGGTGGAGGCATGGACTACAAATAGCATAACACACTACATGGTCAGTATTATCACCATTGCAAAAAAAAATCATCATTTCGAATTACTTTGTGTTTCTAATCTCTTTTCTTGTGCAGCATATACTTGAAGCACATGGTCCATACTTTGCAGATCAAGGAAGTTTGGCAATATGGTCAACTCAAGGCATGGAAAGATCTCACTGGCAAGCTCGCTGTGCTTTTCAAAAGGCAACTGATCATGGAGGTGGCATCAATGATTCCAATTCTATGAGGCAATTATTCCAATGGTGGTATAGGAGACTAGAGATACGATACGAGGAAAAAGAAAAGAAGTCCAAAACATCTCAAGCAGAATCTATAAGTAGGGCAATATATGAAGTGAGAAAAGCAAGATATGAAAACAGCACAGCTAGACAACGGCACGTAGAATGGTTGGCAACCCAAGAGAGAGATGGCAAAAAATGGAGACCTAGATAAAGATAATAATTTTGATGCATTTAGAGTCCACAAGAGAGCACAAGTCCCAAGGATATGACACATCAATACTCATATCTCTAACATGAGATGTCTTATAAATTTTCTTTAAAATTTCAAAGGTTTGTCACTATATTTTTCAAAGTCGATTTCGAACTTTGTTTTTTAATTATGAAAAGTCCATTTTGAAATCCTAAGACAAAGATATGAAAATTCTAAACATTGGAACATTCATTGGCCTAGAGAGAGAGGGGGGGCATGAGGGGGGTGTCAGGAGATAGAGAGAGGTAGGGATGGGGTGGAGAAATGAAATGAAATGATAAATTTAAAATTCATTTACACCACAGTAAGTTTGAAAGTTTCGTATTTAAGTCGTCTCTCCTTTCATTTTTTCCCATTGCTCTCCACTCTACCCTCCACCTTTCTATCCTTCATTATCACAGCCATGGCACGTTCCAAGCTTCCTATCAAAAAGGCGCCTGCGAGAGCAAGAGCTCAACACTCTTCCGAATCTAGTGAGCGTACTGTGAGTGACAAAGATCCCCTGGTGACCGATAACGGTGGCCCTACTGCAGCCAATAATGGTGGCGCTACTGTGGCCAACAATGGTGGCCCTAGTATGGTCGATAATGATGGTTCGCCATTGTCCAGAAATGGTGGTCCACATGCTCCAGCTGCTCCACCTCCCACTACTGCTCCAACTCGTAATACACGCCCTCCAACACATAAAAAGCGAAGATGGAGACCAGGCACAGCTGCGCTATGCGAGATAAGGAAATTCCAGAAGAGTGCCGACTTGATTATTCCTAAGGCACCATTCTCCAGGTTGGTGCGAGAAATACTGCAAGATCTACAGTCAGGGCATCATCACAAGTTCTTTTCGAGGAACCAGGCAAGGAATGTGGGGCGATGGTCAAGCCAAGCCTTGCTTGCTCTCCAAGAAGCAGTTGAAAGCTACTTGATTGATCTAATGAGTGATGGTCAACTTTTAGCCATTCATGCCCGACGTATCACTATTAAGCCCATAGATCTGGTTCTTGTTCGCAGGATCCGCAATAACAAGGATGCATTTAATCTTAATGTCAACAATATGCTTTGAGAAGCTACCTTGTAATTGGATCTATGTTTTTAGCTCAGGTTTGGTTGTAGATTGTAAGGATCTTAGTTTTGGGTTATCTTTCCAATAGACCTTCAAGTATTTGATAGTAGTGGCCTGCAAAATGGAGCTAAATTTTCCCTAGCTCTAGTCGTACTTGGTGCGATGCACTATCTACCGTGTATTTCATAGTTTCGCAATGCTAAATCCAATATGTGATATTCTATTTTGACCATGTTTCGCATTGTGTGAATTTTCAAGTTTCCAATTTTGTAAGTAGTTTTGTTGAGGATAAATTCAATGTGCAACCACGTACACGTCGGTGATCAGTTGTACATGGGCCGATGCACTATATCCTTACTATATTTAGTGGTTTGGCAACAGTATATCTGATGCGATATTCCATTTTACCCATGATTTATTTTTTGTCAATTTTTAAGTTTCCAATGTTTCGCATTGCGAGGTTGACAATACATTTAATCTGCAGTTGCACACACTCATTATCAATACATTTAATCTACAGTTGCGAGGTTGACAATACATTATCAGTGCAGTATAATGCAGTTAACGCATTTTCAAAAAAAGATTGAACCGTCAAATTTATAAATCGGAATCTGGTGAAACTTCACCCTCATGCTGGGCATTAGAAAAACTCATTTATATTAAAAATTTGGCCCCATCAGAAGCCTCTAGGTCACCTGTCCGGAGGCTCGCGTTTGGGGCCCTGAATCTGGGGATTCAGGGCCCCAGACGCGAGCCTCCGGACAGGTGATCCAGAGGCTTCTGTTGGGGCCAAAAACATTTTGGATGGTTGATGTGTCCTTGAGGAGCCTACAGGTAAAATTTCATGTGAATCGGAGCACTGGTGATATTTTTCCTAAGCGTGGATTCATTAATTGAAATTTTAGGGTTTTTGAAAAGTTTGACTATAAGTTTAAAGTTTCACCTCATTTTACACATTTCACTTTTGAGTTCTGAGTTCTCTCTCCTAGAAGACATGGTACGCACCAAGCAAGGGGCCCGGAGATACCCCCTGGAAATTCCATACGGCAGCCACGTCCTCCAGCTCCACCACCACCACCACCACGCCAGCATCGCAAGCGTCGATGGAAGCCAGGCACAGTGGCTCTTCGCGAGATCCGCCACTACCAGAAGACCACTCACCTCCTGATACCGAAGGCTCCATTCCAAAAGTTGGTGTGGGAGATCATGGAGGGCATACTGATCATGAACAACAGGAACCAGTTTCCAAACACATCACGCGCGAAACAACCGGATCGCTGGACTGCCCAGGCCCTCCTCACACTACAAGAAGCTGCTGAAGCCTACCTCGTCGACTTATTTGGAGACTCAGTCTATGCAGCGGTGCATGCAAGGAGGGTCACTGTCACCGAGAGGGATCTGCGGATAGTCAGGTTCTTTCGGCGATGGAAAGATAGTCCTCGCGGAGGTCAGCAAGGATAGAGGTGTACAAACTCAAAAGCACATGGAATGTAGCTTCTGAAGACATTTTGTAAAGCCTTGGTCGTAATGGACCCCATGTAAAATTATTATTAATACAAATACAAAGTCTTTGGCGAGTCTTATTTTTGTTTAGTCACTTGATATTTATTTTATTTACGTCGTTGAGTTATCGTTACATGCGTTCGAACAAATACATGTTGCGCACGAATTCGATAAAGCACTGTGTATTAAATTTAGGGTACGAATCGTGTTAGGTATAAATTCGATAAATAAATGTAACATTCAAGTAAAAAAAAACAGTAAATGACACGTATCACAAACTACATTGCACGCGAATCCAACAAACATCAGTTTTCATTACTTGAAGAGAAGGTTCGTCCTATGGATGGGTGATCCCGGTTGGCCGGGAACTTTTCTCAATCATTGTTAACCCTCAAACGAACGAAGGTGGAAAATCTGGAAAAGCTAAAGCAGAAGACAAAGACAAAGGCCAAGGAAAAGAGAAATGGAAGACAAAGACGCACAAGGAGAAGAGTCTTAAAAAGGGAGAAAGGTACACAAGGAAAAGCGCAAGTCAAAACTTTTGTAAAAGAGCGCAAGTGCATCATGGTTTAATTCAAGGAGCGCTAGGCTCTCACCCGTGCAATTTGTAAATGTAGATGGGTGGTGGAAAGGAATCTAGGAAGATAGAAGGACAATGGGACAAAGGGCCTAGGCTACGGCCGGCCATGTAAAAAAGGGGAAAAGGGGATGACCGTCCAAAAGGGATTTATGCTTTGGTATATAAAGTTGAAAAGTGAATGAGAAGCTCATTCTTGTGTGTGGCCAAAAGTAGCTCTCTTCTTCTTCTTCTTCTTGTTCTTGCTTGCTTGAGCTTGTGCTTGAGAGAGGGAGTGTGAGAGTGTGAGGGAGTGAGTGTGTGAGGGTGAGGGACCGAGGAGGAGAAGCTCTCCATCTTCTCCTCTCTTCTTCTCTTCTCTTCTCTTCTCTTCTCTTGCTCGCGGAAATGGAGGTTGGAGCGTGGAGCTCGAGGATGGAGCTTGCTTGAAGCTTGCACTTGGATCATGGAGCCATCAGAGTGCACGAGAGAGGAGGTAACTCGAACGACATGGAGGTAAGCTCACTACACCCGTAGATATGGATGGCGCGTCGGTTATGTGAGAGGTAGCCATTAGTGCTCGGCTTGGAACGCTTGAAACAATAAGCGGTCCGTGGGTCTTGGTGGTTGAGCGAAAGCTCCCACATTTTCCGTTGCCGGGACAAATGGATTCAAGCCTTGAGCGCTTGCGCGCTTCCAATCGAGCATCAAAGTAAAGTTTCCCCCGAACTGGTGGTTGAGATAGGTAGGAAGTGAGGGGGGTTGAAGATGATATTCGATCTCCTTGGCAAGTAGGTTTTTTTGCTTTCTTGAGATTTATGTTGTGGAATGAAGTAGTGTAGGTATTTACTTTGTGATTTGGGTGCATTAGGATAGGAAAAAACAAAGAAAAGGAAGAAAAACAAGCATCAGGGTTTCTGCTATCATAACAGGGCATGAGGGTTTGATTCATTTGCTGATTTTTATTTTGGAGTTTATTGACTGTCCTAGGTATATAGATCTCTTCCCCATCACTCCAGCATCATTCCTATGGAATCTTATAGCTTACAATAAGCAATACTTTAAGATTTTGGACGAATTTATGCTTGAAAGTGCATTCGGGCCGGCAGACTCGGACACCCGACTCAGTGTCTGATTCCTAGAATCGGACGCTCGGAAAACCGTCCGATTGGCCCATCCTATCCGATCGGACCACTCGGACCAACTTGTCCGATTTTGGAAATCGGACCACTCGGACACTCACACTTGAACCACTCGGACCATTTTGTTCGATCGGACGCTCCTCCGATCGAGGCAATCGGACCACCCTGTTCGATCCGATTCCCAGAATCGGACCAGTCTAGAATCGGACCACCCAAAATCGGACTAGGCTGTCCGACTCCCAGAATCGGACGTGACCAAAATCGGATCATCCAGAATCGAACGTCCGATTCTGATAATCGGACTTCTGAAAATCGGACATCTGAGAATTCGAAAAAAAACCTGTCAAAATCGGACAGGTATCTAGAACACAAATTTTGACACATCTAAACCCGGAATTTGACCCCAAATGCTACATAGAGCCAAAGCACATCATAGGTCCATCATTGGGCTGAAACTTAGAGCAAGTAGTTCAAAATTTGGCTATAAACGGTCCTCCAAATCTCACACGGTGTTTACCGTAACGGCCCTGCGGACGGGGGCGACTGCCCCCCCCCCCCCCCCCGGACCCCCGCAAGAGAGGGCTCTGCCCCCTCCGCACCTCCCCCAAGTAGGTTGGAGAGAAAACACGCACTGTGACAGGTCCTCCAAATTGGACCCTAGTGTAGTAATGGCTCTACACGAGCATGGATTCTCACTTGCAAAAGAGCAACTAAAAGCACGTACGCGAACAGAGAGAAATAGAGACCCTAGAACGTCAATGGGCTAATCTAGCCATCAAGGGAAAAAAAGTCACACCACAAGAACACAAAGACATTGTGTTTATACCATGTCTAGTCAGAGCGAAATGCAACATCTGCAAGCTACAAATGCCAAGATGACTAGACATTACACTCTTGACGAAAGATGTACCTTGAATAGCACTGCACAGACGACCCAAGACATTGGTGGAGAATCCATGTCTGGTCATGCAATTGGGGACTCAAGGGCATCTATCAGAAGGATTAAATTTACAAGCCAAGAACCGAAAGATGAAGACATAGTACCACCTGCTTATCTTAGGGTCAAACTCACCACGAAAAGAGAGCATACTATCGATGCTCTGATTGATGAAGAAGCAGATTTTAACATCTTGACCTATGAATCATGGACCCTACTAGGCCAACCAAAGCTCACACCGACTAGTGCAACTCTTAGCCCTTATGGGGGACACCCACAAGCACTCATAGGGAAGTGCAAAATCCTTGCGACAATTGAAATGGAAAGCTTTCCTATCCTATTTCATGTTCCTCCAAATAGTGCTAGCTCTGTGGGAAAGAAACCCTCCTAGGAAGACCCTTCAAAAGGGCGACCAAGTGTGAGGCCGACTATGTAGCACAGAGGATACACCTGACACTATCGGGTGTGAGGATAGCCACAACCTTTAGCAAGGGTGACCTCATCAAATCTCGAGAAAAAGACAAGCAAGGTGCTGACATAACAGTCAAGCTTGCTGACAAGAGCAAGGACTTGTTGGAAGAGTTAATACAAGCACAGGTCGAACAACGAGAGCGAGTGAGTGAGGCCAGGCCTGAAAAAAGAAGGTCAAGAGACAATGCCAAGGACGGGCTTTGGACTTACAAATATCTTAGAAGACCCCAAAAGAATCCCAAGCCTTATAGACGCAGGCATCGATGGAGGGTCAGCACAACGCCGTGATGGATACCCAAAGCATTGCTACGTGCTCAAGGGTACTACGCAGGTAACTGATGGATTTGGGTACCAAAATCCCTTGCTACACCACCTCTATCAGCTGAAGGCGAGAGTGCATCAAAAGAAACGAAGCACAGGAGGAAATCTAAGAGAAACTCTAGGTCTCGAGGCCAGAAAGCAGACATGAGTAGCTTGCACTTGGATCGTGGAGCCACCGGAGTGCGCAGGAGAGGAGGTAACTCGAACAACACTGAGGTAAGCTCACTACACCCGTAGATATGGATGGCACGTCGGTTATGTGAGAGGTAGCCATTAGTGCTCGGCTTGGAACACTGGAAACAATAAGCGGTTCGTGGGTCTTGGCGGTTGAGCGAAAGCTCCCACAATCATGATAGATAGCAAGAAGATCGTTCAAAGAATACAAACAGCAAGAGCGCTGACCTAGAATCTAAGTTACAAAGGATCCCGATTTACGCTCTTTTAGGGGAACGGAATGGGACTATGCCTTATGGCAGAGAGGTTGAGCTTCGCATCCCTCTCGTTTCCCATTCTCCTTGAACCAAGTGCAGTATGAATCTGCTTCGAACCTGGTGTTTTTTCATAAAGTAGTTCGCTTGGGTTCGACGCTAGTTGCCATTACGAAATGACCAATAGATAAAACCCTAATTCAAGTCTGTCCTAAGTGGGAACGGCCGGAATACTTCCGCTACATGGCAAATGCAGAAAGTCCTAGATCGCAAACCCCGTAACATTCCATGGGAGTGCCGGGTGGAGCTTTTTAGACATCCTTTCCAATGGACTGCTAAGACGTGTCCTTAAGATAATAGGTGGTCACGTTACAGTACTACTCTAAAATATACCCAATATTGCTAACTAGTTGCACTGTAATATCTAACTCTCATGAGATGCATGGTCTCTACTACTAAATGTTCAATCATCTCACAAGTTAAATGATGCATCATTCTCATTTCAGTCATAAATAGTCTTGTATTTTTATAAATATTAACCATGATTTTTGAAGTCTTAGGCCTTGTTTTTAGTGCATTAGTTAGACCAAACATTTAAAAACAATCGAGACATTAGATAGACTTCTTTTCTTTTAGAAGCTACAATTCACTTTGATGAAATCCTGTCACTTTATCTTCTTGCCACTTGGCTCTATCTACCCATGCATCCTTCTCTATACCCCCAAGAAACTAAGGTATAGTGAATACACCAACTTACCTTCCCTCATTCTAATCCAAAGAATTTGATACCAACACTCCATATCCACTACCAAGAATACCTACGATAAGAGAAGATGGAAAAGAGATTCTCCATGCTAGATTCCTCACTCTCTCACAATCTCATAACCTCACACACAACTTCAAACTCAACCCTCTTACCATGGATGGGAAGAGGAAGAAGAAAATCAAGAAGAAGATATACAGCTTCTATATCCTAAAATCCTTCCTTAGCAAACCTCTAACTCTCTCTCTCCCTCACTCTAAATAATGGAGACATTATGATAGAATAAAAGAAGTGAATGAAAGATTAATAGTCATAGTAACATAGCTTCTTCTGCTACATGAATGTGTCACGAGGATGAATGTAACTAAGATCTCTCTCCCTTATTAAGGCCAAAATGAGGGTTACAATTCTTTGGGATAGTATTTTGTTTGTATTTTCGGGTTTGAATCCCTTTTGTATTATTTGGGATTTCCACAACTATGAATTAGGTTTTGCATCCTCTCTTGGCCATCCTACCCACTTTGTGGGATCTAACCCGATTGATGTTGATCATATACTTATATCTTAATCTAATTAGATCTAGTCTACAATATTGCAATTATATTTTCATGTGCGCAACCCACACAATAGTTGTGATTGTGACAAATACATGTGATGGTATAATACAATGTTCATGGGCATAGTAAGCTTGGCTCTCATAAAATAACACAACTATGATAATAATATGTCCATAAAGTATAAAAAGTTTCCAAAAATAATATTATATTAAAGCCTGAAAAAGTAATAGTTCTTATTCAAATAAATCCAACACTAGCTTTTTGGCTTTGCTTTGACTAACCACTTACATTTTTTCTCAAGAGTAATCCCTCCGAGATGACTACCAATCCCATGACACACACATCAATGGTGGATCTCCTATCCATAATAATTTATGCCCAATTTGCATGTTTGTATCCAAAGAATGTAAGCATGATGCCATTCTCATAGAACAAGCCATGGCTTATAATTGTCTACTTGACATACCTTAACATTCTCCTTCTTATATCCAAGTGTGACTTACATGGCCTTTGCATAAATTCGCTTATCACTCCCATTGAATAGGTCAAGTCTAGTCTTGTTATGGTTAAATAAATCAAGCTATCAAGTGTCTTTTTGAACATGGTAATAACCTTAACATATAGTCCATAATCAACCATCTTTATCTTTTGGTCCAAACTAGCTTACATGCTATCATCACATACTTCTCTAATATTTCCAATGAATATTGCCAACTTTTCACCAATCAAATTTCTTTAAGAGTATCTCAACAAAAAGTACCTCAACAAAATTCCCTGAAGAGTGTCAATCACTTCAATGCCCAAAAAGTCAGTCATTAAAAAAAACTTTGTTTCATGGAAGAAATTTGAATTTCTTGTAAATCCCTAAAGCAAGATGATGCAATTACATTTTCTTGTATTTTTTGTTAAAGTTTTTAGCTAAAATAACCTTATTTCATGGTAGAAAACTGAATTTTGTGTAAAGCCTAAAGCAATGAAACCTTTCCTTAAGCACTAAGATGCAGTTCAAAGGCTTAATTCTACAATTTCTATTTGTATGTTAGAGAATTATCCCTATTTCATCAAATGTCATTTTGATAAGGAGTAGATCCATAGAATTGCAGGAGTTATTTGCAAGAAATCAACAAGGAGAGCCATTAAAAGATGAAGCAAGAAAAGAGCATTTGCAACCTTGGATGAGGCAAGAGATATAATCTACATATAAGATTACCATGATATAGATACTTGTGCGAGTACATCCATAGCATATTACTCTCTTGGTAGTTCTAAAAAAACAAAGATAGTGAATTCTTCTTACCCAAACCTAGATCACTCTGCCTCATCAAGTGGTTGAGAGATCGCAATATTAAATAATGGTAGAATGGTCTTGTTGCATACTTTTGTAATAGTAGCCAAGAGACCTTTATTGAGAAGGACCAGAAGACATCCCACAATGAACATAAATCCACTAATCAATCCGAAGGTTAGGGTTTCCCAAATTTTTGGAAAGAAGAATGGAGATCTCAACTACCATGTTGCTAATTTGAGACAAGATGAGTTGCGAGTGGCTTCAATGGTATGTATAGGGATTGAATAAAAATTTGGCAATTTTCTAGAACCTTTAATTGGTATAGCACATATGGCATTGACCATTTTGCTACTTACAATGCACTCAAAATTGCATTTTTAAGTAGGTTAAAAAAAGATAAAACTAACGTATATGTGTTAAACAAGTTGAAATATTTTAAGCAAAAGTGAATGTTGGTATAAGATTATGCACAAAAAATCAAGAACTTGTTGAATAGATTGGATGCTACAAACAAACCATCTTTATATCTACAAAGTTCATACTTTGTAAAAGTACTGAACAAAACTATTGGAGAAGTAATTACTAACATTGAATTTCAAGGAAATGCTATCATAGGTATTTTTTCTAATACTGCCTAAACGGTAGAAAAAGACTTGGAAATGGAAAATCGAAGAAGAAGGCCAACAAGGATTGTTTTGACTCTAAAATATGATTATTTGGATACAACAGATAACCATGATGAGGAGAATT